>NW_007729656.1:182208-184388 GCF_000696425.1 Galeopterus variegatus
GTCACAAAGCTCACATCCTAACACAGAGAAGACGAATAAAGAAATTCACTCTGCATCTCCCAGTTAGCAATGCTACGAAGAAGAAACAGGCACAGGCATGAAGGTCAGGGTGAATGGTGCTACTTTATATAGGCGGGCTGGGGAAAGTCTCTCTTTCTCTTTTTAAAGGAGGGCCACTCTTGTAGGCTCCTTGAGTGTGAGGGGACAGAGTCCCCCAAGGCTCCTTCTCCCAGCCTGAGCCCGACCAAAAGATCTCTGAGCTCTTCTGACAGGCCCTTAGATGCCAGCTTCCCAGAAGGCATTATAACTTTTGTCATTTTTTTGAACTAGGTTCTAACCAACAGGGGCAAAACATTTATAGCAAGATAGGCTTGACTGTTAAGAAGCAAATCACATTAAAGCACCTGATATTTCAAGTTCATGACTGGATTAGTTTTAATTAGAATGCTCTCCTACTTCTGAAAGATAAATGCAGGACACAGTATCAGAAAATCGGATTTTCTCTTGTGACTCGTGGAAGATAAATCAACTTGAGAAATTTCCAGTCATTTCTGGACATCTATTTTCTAAATGCCATAAAAAACTGGGACACACTTTATTTTTAGGCCACTGGAATCTATAATATTTAGGAGTGTGTTAGAGTCAAGGATTCACATGCACAATCTCGAGATATCCTCACAAATTGGACTCCTGGCCTCCAGTCACTAAAAAACTCAGTCTCCTTCAATGTTTAAAAGTTTCTTTACTATCCAGTTCATTTAGCACAGGATTGGCTTTTGTACTCCTTTTTATTTGTATTTTCTGAGATGATGCCAAATTTTCAAAATAAGTAATCTCTAGACCTGCAAATGTATGCAAACAATTTACAGATTTTGAGAGTTTTTAAAATAGCACTCACTTAGATATTTTTTTAAAAAAAGGTTTTGCTCACAAATCATCTTTTCAATATTTTTATTATTAGATTTTCCTGGTTTTTATATTTGTTTCAACATTTTAAACAAGAATCCTTGACAGTTTCCCAAAAACTGGCATTTGGTAATGTGTTATTTGCCAAACTGAGAGTGAGGAAACATAGCCATTTTTATAACTTTAAAAAGTGTGTTTAGGGATCCAACAGTAAGTGACAAATATCAACTTTTATTATATGAGGACGTTTATATTTTCAGTAATAAAATGGTATTAGACAGTCAGGATTTGGGTTCTCCAGGAAAAGCTGGGAGAATTGCCTGACAGTTAAGGAGTGACCTTAATACCCAAACTGACAACAATTAAACCCCGTTTTACTCATATGCTACCACCTGTACTATGAATTTTGACAAGTCTAGGTTTCTTGTGCTTATAAAAAATAAAATCCTAGAACTACATCTTTTAAAATTTTATTTTACTGTGGTAAGAACATTTAACATGAGGTCTACCCTCTTAACAGATTTTTAAGTGTGCACTAGATATTGTTCTCTACAGGCACAATGCTGCACAGCAGATCTCTAGAACTGATTTATCCTGCATAACCCGTTGATTGGCAACTCCCCCTGTACCCCTCCCCTAACCCCTGGCCACCACCGTTCTATTCTTTGCCCTTGTTAGTTTGACTGTTTTAAATACCTCATGTTCTAGATCCTTTTCTTTTCTTTCATCATTTCATTTTATCCTCTGAACAACCTTAAGAGGTGAGCATTATTGCAAAGGATATTAATGGCCCCATTAGTGGCAGAGGTGGGACTGGAGCCAGAAAGATCGAACTCAAAGACAGAGGGCCCCTCACCACTGTCCCATTAGGAATGTGAAGGTTAAATGTGGAACCAAGTTACGGTATTTTTTTTTTTTTTCATCCAGATTCTCTTATCAAAGGAATCTTGGCTAGAATTTGAGAATTGAGAAAATGTGTGACCATGCAGGAGTTTCTCACCGCAGGACTCTCAGGTGACTCTTTACCCCATTATTTACTGAGCAGCTGCCCAAGCAGTGTGGTAGCTTGGACGGGATTGTGATGGCTTTACGGGGAAGGTAAAAAGTTTTTACTACTTCTGTAAACATGCAGAGCCTTTGAAAGATCTGATAAAAGAGTAATATAATGAGGAATAATTCTAGCAACATGTAGAAGATAGTTAGGCCAGAGTCAGGGAGACCAGTTTTAAGCCAACGTAAGATGGACAGGCAAACAACGAATAACAAAAAAAAAA
>NW_007729656.1:184865-186610 GCF_000696425.1 Galeopterus variegatus
TTCAAAAATAAGACTACCTAGTGCTAATGAGCTCATATGGTCACAACAGCCTTTTGGGAAAAGAATTATCAGCACGTATCAGGAGCGTATCATATGCTTTGATCCAGAAATTTTACCTTTGGAAATTCATCCGAAGGAATCCTTTGGAAGCCAGGAAATAAGTTTTATGCACAAAGATGTTCATCATGGAATTTTTTACGATAGTGAAAAAACTGAAACAAACCTAGAAAATAATAGGGGTGTGGTTTAATGGGGTACATCTATTTAACAAGTTATTATAAAACTATTAATATATCTAATTATCAAGATGGTTTAAAAATAAAAATGCTTACTAAATATTAATAACTAAAAAACCATAAACTGTGTACACAATATGATTACAACTATGCTTTAAAAAATAAAATCTAAAAAAAAAATTAAATTAAATAAATCTACTTGAAAATAAATAAATAAAATCTATACTAGAATAGACTAGAAAGGATTTACATGATAAGGTCAAGGGTGATTTCTGTGTGGTGATGAGACTAAAACCAATTCTTCATTCTTTCTATATTCCTATAAAAAATGTTTCTTAAATATATAGTCATTTATTTATAATTAAAAATACAATCTTTTAAATGTCTCTTTCAAATTTCAAGCACCTGCTTTGCAAACTCAGATGCCCAAGAAGCCAGCTGGCTGCGCATATCCAGCCAACAGCAGCACTGGGGACAGGCCAACAAATACGTTCAGGTTCGTACATGCTCGCTGGTCCCATGAGCTTTCTGGGTTTTATTAATCCTCACTGCTACAGGATTGTAGCAGATTTGTGGTTACTGTTCTGTTTCTGGCATTCATTTGTATTTTCTCTACTCCTTGATGTTGGTCATGAGCCTCCACTTAGGATCTACTTAAAACATCATTAAGCACTATTCAGTCCTTCTTTGTCATCATTAAGGTAGACATTAAGCCAGTCAGGAATTCTCCACCACCCTAGGGGACTGTGGACATGATCACAAGCAAGGACACAGGAACATTGACCATTTCACTGTGCTTCCTTCCTCGGGCATTTTCAATACATGTGTTAATTTTCATCTTCATAGAATTTGAACTAAATTTAAAATAAATTATCAGGATGCACTAGGTGAGCCAATTATCTAACGCCAGCCACTGAGTGTCACCGTGATTTTTTTCCCCCAGTAATGGGTAATTCTAGTTAGAAGCTGGCAGCAGAAGCTGAGATTCACTCAGTCACATGCAGTTTGATACGTAGGAAACCAATTCTATCAATGCGTTTGATTTTCTCTTTTAATATTTGTTTCATTTATTTACGGTTTTTAAATTCAAGCATATTTTATAATTTGCCATCCTTTGCTATCCTGATTTTTAAACTTATGCTGCTTATTTGAAGGAAGTAGAGGGGTTTTTTTATTACAATAATTCTGTAAAAGTTGTTTTTTTCCCTTGTGAGCCACATATTTTACCAGGAATCAGTAGGTAGACAATGTAAAGTGTTCCTGTTAATAGCTTGGGCTCTAACTCATAGTTTTTGAGCTTCTAATCTCATCAGATTGTCTGGTGGGAAATTGTGATTATCTCCCTTCAGTGGAGAGTGCATTGAAGACAAAAAATATCCTTACCCAACTTCATACACCAAGCATGGCTCTCACTGCAATGATAGCAAAGGCTGGAGACCATTAAGTAACAAAATGTGTAGAAAATAAAAAGAGCTTGGGTTTTGGCATTTGATCCAAATTCAATTTACT
>NW_007729656.1:187458-188068 GCF_000696425.1 Galeopterus variegatus
ACAATTTCCCTATAAGCCATGGCAACAACTTCTAAAAATTTTGGTTCCAAAGGGTGACTCCCAATAGCAATGACAATTAGCAGAGGTGATCACACCCAGAAACAGCATTCAGCAGTGGCAATGCCAAACAACTCTTGACATTGAAGAGTCTCCATGGACGCCATCATCTCCTACCTCCTGGGTTCCTCTGCTCACAGGGACTCCCTTAGTCTGTCTCTCTATAGGACAGAGTACATCACTGTTCTGTGCTACAGGAGTCTGCCAAAGACTCATTCCTTTTGGAGCTAATTCACTAGGGAAATGTTGTTTGTTTGTTTGCTTGTTTGTTTTATCATTCTACAATATAAACATTTTTTGTGGCCCTTTAACAATTTCTCCCTAGCACCCCGCTCTCCTCCCCCTTTCCTACCTCTGGTGGCCTCAGTTCCATTCTCTCCTTCTGAAAGTTAAGGAATTATTGTGATTGTTGTATCTTTCTTTCTTCCTTCCTTCCTTCCTTCCTTCCTTCCCTCTTTCCTTCCTTCCCTCCTTCCTTCCTTCTTCCTTCCCTCCTTCCTTCCTTCCTCCTTCCTTCCTTCCTCCTTCCTTCCTTCCTTCCTTCCTTCCTTCC
>NW_007729656.1:188671-191567 GCF_000696425.1 Galeopterus variegatus
CTTTTCCCTCAGCTCCTCCTTATAAGAGAAGACATGTGGTATTTCTCTTTCTGTACCTGGCTTATTTAACTTAACATAATTTTCTCTAAATTCTTCCATGTTGCTGTGAAGGGCAGAATTCCATTCCTCTTTATGGCAGAGTAGTATTCCATTGTGCATACATAACACATTTTCCTTATCCAGTTATCCACTGATAGATATTTAGGTTGGTTCCAACTCTTAGCTATTGTGAATAGAGCTGTAATAAACATGAGAGTGCAGGTATTCCTTCAACATGATGATTCCCATTCCTTTGGGCATACATCCAGCAGTGAGATTGCTGGATCATACGGCAGTTCTATCTGCAGTTGTTTGAGGGACCTCCATACTGTTTTCCATAATGACTGCACTAACTTACAGTCCCAACCACAGTGTAGGAGAGTTCCCCTTTCTCCACATCCTCGTCAGCATTTGCTATTCTCTGTATTTTTGATACTGGCCAGTCTAACTGGCATAAGATGAATATCTCAATGTGGTTTTGATTTGAATTCCCCTGATACTTAGTGATATTGAACCCTTTTTCATGTGTCTGTTGGCCATTTGTGTTATGTTCCTTTGAGAAATGCCTTTTTAACACCTTTGCACATTTGTTAATTGGGTTACTTTTTTTTCACTATTAATTTGTTTGAGTTCCTTGTATATTCTGGATATTCATCACTTGTTGGATACATAGACTGTGAACAATTTTTACCTTTCTGTAGGTTGTCTCTTCGCTCTGCTGTTTCTTTTGCTGTGCAGAAGCTTTTTAGTTCGATATAATCCCATTTGTTTATTTTTTATTTTGTTGCCAGTGCTTTTGGGGTCTTGTTCTTAAAGTCTTTGACCAGTTCTACTTCCTAAAGTGTTTCCCCTGTTTTCTTCTAGTAATTTTATAGTTTGGGGTCTCACAAATAAGTCTTTAATCCATTTAGAGTTGATTTTGGTATATGGTGAGAGGTACCATCTAGCTTCATTCTTCTACATATGGATGTCCAGTTTTGCCAGCACCACTTATTGAACAGGCTGTCCTTCCCCCATGTGTGTTCCTGTTGCCCTTGTCAATATCAGTTGGCTGTAAGTATGTGGTTCTCTGTTCTACTCCATTGGTCTAAGTGTCTGTTTTTATGCCAGTATCATGCTGTTTTGGTTACTATGGCTTTGTAGTATAATTTTGAGTCAGGTAATGTAATGCTTCTGGCTTTATTTATTATTATTTTTTTCCCTCTGGATTGCTTTTGCTATTCGGGGTCTTTTCTTGTTGCACATGAATGTTAGGATTGTTTTTTTCTATTTCTGTGAAGAATGTCATTGATATTTTGGTAGGGGTTGCATTGAATCTATAGATCACTTTGGGTAGTATAGTCATTTTTGTAATGTTAACTCTTCCAATCCAAAAGTATGGAATGTCTTTCCATCTTTTTGTGTCCCCTTTAAATTCTTTCAGCAGTGATTTGTTGTTCTCATTGCAGAGATCTTTCACCTCCTCAGTTAAATTTATTCCTAAGTATTTTTTTCCCATTTTTGGTTACATTATACAATATAATGTATTCTTGCTTTCTTTTTTTTTTTTTTTTTTTTTTTTTTTGGCCTTTTTGAGACTGGCTGCACCGCACTCAGCCAGTGAGCGCACCGGTCATCCCTATGTAGGATCCGAACCCACAGCAGGAGCGCTGCTGCGATCCCAGCACTGCACTCTCCCGAGTGCGCCACGGGCTCAGCCCGTATTCTTGCTTTCTTGATTCCTTTTTCTGCTAGTTTGTGATTGGAGTATTAAAAAAACTACTGATTTTTGTATGTTGATTTTGTATCCTGCAACTTTACTGAAATCATTTGTCAGCTCTAGGAGTTTTCTGGTAGAGCCTTTAGGTTTTTCTTATATAGGATCATGTCATCTGCATAGAGGGACAGTTCAACTTCATCTTTTCCAATCTGAATGCCCTTTGTTTCCTTCTATTACGAGATTGCTCTAGCTAGTACTTCCACAATATGTTAAATAGGAATGGTGAGAATGGGCATCCTTGTCTTGTTCCCATTCTTAAGGGAACAAGATATCATCCCACTCAGGATGATATTGGCAGTGAGTTTGTCATATATGGCTTTTATTGTGCTAAGATACTTTCCTTCTACACTTAATTTGCTGAGAGTCTTTATCATGAAGGGATATGGAATTTTTTCTGCATCTGTTGAAATAATCATAGGTTTTTGTTCTCAATTTTGTTGATGTGGTGTACCACATTTATTAGCTTCAATATGTGGAACCATTCTTGCATCCCTAGGATAAATCCCACATGATCAGGGTGTATGATTTTTTTCATGTATCGCTGTATTCTGATTGCTAATTTTTTGTTGAGGATTTCTGCAGCTATGTTCATCAGAGATACTGGCCTATAGATTTTTTGTTGTTGTTGTATCCTTGGTTTTAGTGTCAGGGTATTGCTGGCCTCATGTAATGAGTTTGGGAGAATGGCCTCTGTTTCAATTTTTTGAAATAGTTTGAAGAGAATTGGCATTAATTCCTCTTTAAAGGTCTGGTAGTATTCAGAAGTAAAGCCATCTGATCTCAGTCTTCACTGGAAAACTGATGATTACTCCTTCAATTTCTTTGCCTGTGATTGGTCTGTTCAGGTTTTCTATTTCTTCTTGGTTCAGAGTTGGTAGTTTGTATGTGTCCAGAAATTTATCCAATTCCTCCAGGTTTTCAAATCTGTTTGCGCATACATGTTGATAATAGTCTTTAATGCTTCTTTGTATTCTTTTGGTATTGGTTGTAATGCCTCCTTTTTCATTTTTGATTTTTTGTTATTTGGATCTTCTCTCTTTTTATAGTTAGCCTAGCTAATAGTTTTTCTATGTTGTTTATCTTCTCAAAAAAAAAAAA
>NW_007729656.1:192274-203915 GCF_000696425.1 Galeopterus variegatus
AAAAAAAAAAAACACTTTTTGTTTCATTGATCTTTTGTCTTGCTTTTTGGGGTCTCTATTTCATTTAGTTATGCTCTGATGTTAATTATTTCTTTTTGTCTACCAATTTTGGGGATTGCGTTTTTCTTGTTTTTCTAGTTTTTTGAGGTGTAGCATTAGGTTGTCTAATTGAAATCTTTCTATTGTTTTGATGTAAGCATTTATTGCAATAAACTTCCCTCTTAGTACTGCTTTTGCTATATCCCAGAGGTTTTGGTATGATGTATCTTTATTTTCATTATTTTCAAGAAATGTTTTGATTTCCTGTTTAATTTCCTCTTGGACCCATAGATCATTCAGGAGCATGCTGTTTAATTTCCATGTATGTTTACATGGAATTTAATTTTCCTGAGTTTCACTTGTTATCGATTACTAGTTTTAATCTATTGTGGTCTAAAAAGATGCTTGAGATATTTCAATTTTTAAAAATTTGTTGAGACTTGATTGGTGACCTAACATGTGATCTATCCTGGAGAATGTTCCATTTATAAGTGAGAACAATATAAATTCTGTAGTTGTTGGATGAAATGTTCTATTGATATCTGCCAGTTCCAATTATCTAAAGTGTAGTTTAAATCCCATGTTTCCCTGTTGATTTGTTGCCTAGATAATCTGCCCACTGCTGAAGGAGGGGTGTTCAGGTCCCCTACCAATCATATTAGGTCTATCTCTGTCTTTATGTCTAATAGTCTTTGCTTTATATATCTGGGTGCTCCAGTGTTAGGTACATATATATTATGATTGTTATGTCTTCTTGATGGATAAATCCCTTTATCATACATAGTGGCCTTCTTTGTCTCTTTTAATGGTTTTTGGTTTAAAGTCTATTTTATCCAATATAAGAATAGGTACTCCTGCTCATTTTTGGTTTCCGTATGCATGTTATATCTCTTTCCATCCCTTCACAATTAGTCCATGTGTGTCTTTACAGATGAGGTGAGCCTCTATAGACAGCATATAGGTGGATCTAGCCATTTAATCCTATCAGTCAGTCTGTGTCTTTTGAGTGGAGAGTTTAATCCATTTACGCTTAAGGTTGTTATTGAAAGGTATTGTCTTACTCCTGGCATTTTATTGTTTTTTGTTTGGATGCTTAAATACCTTTAGTTCTTTTCTTCCCCTTTTATTGTTTGTCTTTGATGTTTGTTGATTTTTTGAGGTGGTAAGATTTAGTTTCTTTCTCTCCTCCTTTGCATTTTTGTCCTACCAGTGGTTGTTTTTTGTTTGTTTGTTTGTTTTTTGTTGTTGTTGTTGTTTTATTTCTTGTGTATTCATCGTACTGATTATCATTTTTCAGATTCCAGATGAAGGACTCCCTTAAGGATTTCTTACAGTGCTGGTCATGTGGTGATAAACTGCAGTTTGTGTTTGTCTGGAAAGTATACTATTTCTCTCTCATTTCTGAAGGACAGCCTTGCTGGGTACAGTATTCTAGGCTGGCCATTTTTTTCTTTCAGTATTTTCATATCATTTTCCTCTGGCATCTGCTGTTAGTGTGATAGGGGCTTTCTCATAGTTGACTTGAAACTTTTCTCTTGCTGCTTTTAGGATTCTTACTTTGTCTTAGCTTTGCCAGTTTGACTATAATATGTCTCAGAAAAGATCTTTTTGGATTGAATCTATTTGGGGATCTTCGAGCCTCCTGGATCTTAAACTCCGTGTCTCTCCCTATACCTGGGATATTTTCTGTTATTATTTCATTGAATAGGTTCTCAATTTCTTTTCCTTTTTCTTCCCCTTCTGGAAAACCCATGATCGAACATTTGTGTGCTTAAAGTTGTCTGCTAGCTGTCTTACATTTTCTCTATTTTTTCAAACTCTTTTTTCCTTTTTTTTTTTATCCACCTGTGTTATTTCAAAAATTCTACTTTTGAGATTAGAAAATCTTTCTTCTGCTTGTTCAAGCCTGTTGCTTAAGCTCTCGATTTTGTTTTTTATTTCCTCAAATGAATCTTTCAGTTCCGTGAGTTCTGTTACATTCTTTTTTAAGGTGTTAATCCCTTTGTAAATTTCCTCCTTCATATCCGTTGCTTAAGCTCTCGATTTTGTTTTTTATTTCCTCAAATGAATCTTTCAGTTCCATGAGTTCTGTTACATTCTTTTTTAAGGTGTTAATCCCTTTGTAAATTTCCTCCTTCATATCCTGGATATTTTTCTTGTTTCATTGTGTTGTCTAACTGAGTCTTCCCTTATCTCATTGAGTATCCTTAAGATTGTTGCTTGGAACTCCTGTTCAGGCATTTCAATGGCTTCCTGCTGTACAGGGTCTGGTATTTGAGAATTAATGTACTCTTTTGGTGGTGTCATATTTTCTTGGATTGCCTTATTTCTAGTATCTCTATGTGGATGTCTGATCATCTAGTAGAGCAGTTGCTTTTTCTATTACTCTGGAGTGGGCTTTGAGGGGAGAGACTTCCTCTTCCCTCTTTTTCCAGTCTCCACTGGTGACTCTCCTTGTGTTGATGCACTCAGGCCACTGTGTGGTGGCTGTGGCTGCTACTGTGGTAGGGAGCCACTTTTGTGGTGTCCATGACTGTGGTGATGGCTGTGGTGGGCAACCCACATGGAAGTGTTGTTTTAGGCATGTTCCTGCTTTCTGCTGGGTGGGGGCACTTCCTACAGCTCCTGCCTGGGACCACTTGTGTGCTCCTGCCTTCAGTAGGAAAATCTTGATGATCCAGCTCTCTCCCATGGCTTCCTGATGCCACCCTTAGTCCATGGCATTACTTCTCTCTAATTGGCCTCTCTCGGGTTCATTCACTTCTCCTGGAAGTGTCTTAGATACCTAGGATCTTGACCAGAACCTATAATCACGTTTCTCATGTCCCTTCCAGCAGAGCACTATCTATTTAACATAAATTGTGCCTCAGACATCGCTCTGGATGGCCCATCATTCCTCAAGGCATAGACACCTATAAAAGCAGCTATTTGCTTACCTATGTAACAGGATTTCACTTTCTATCATAATAATTGAATTCCCTCCTGAAACTTATAAAGAGAATATAAAATGAGTGAAATCAGATACACATTGTATTATCTCCATTCCCTGCCCTGAAGTATATCATAAGGAAGCACAGAGCCACATTGAATATTTAAATTATTCTAGAATCAAAAACAATGACATTTAAATTTTTAAAAACCCTCATATGGGTCTAGCTATTGCCATCTCATAGCTTAAAAAACATATCTCACTCATTGGCCCCTTTGATCCTCACAAAATTCCTGTTAAGCCAACCAGTAATCTTAATTTAATAAGTGAAGAAACTGGGGATTAGTAAATTGAAGTGATTTTCCCAAGACCATCTAACTAGTGACAGCCAGAATTAGCATCTGATGCAGGTTTGACTCTGAGTCCAATGCTCTCCTCAATGCACCA
Source organism: Galeopterus variegatus (assembly GCF_000696425.1). Lineage (NCBI taxonomy): Eukaryota > Metazoa > Chordata > Mammalia > Dermoptera > Cynocephalidae > Galeopterus > Galeopterus variegatus. The sequence continues at coordinate 195,690 of NW_007729656.1, forward strand.
ATAGCTGTGAGAACATTAAACTACCATTAAGAATGACCTTTGGTTAATGACAAATGTCATAAATGCGAGCAAGTAAAGATCCTGTCTCTTGTTTCACAAAGGTTTATGGATATGGACAAGAAAGATGAATTAACTTTTCTCTTGACAGTCTCCATCCATCCCAAACACACATGGTGTGATGGTTCATTTTAGCTGTCAACTTGACTAGATTAAGGAAGACACAGATTAAGACACAGAAACCTGGTAAAGCAATATTTGGGCTGTGTGTCTATGAGAATGTTTCCAGTCCGTGGACATCCAAGTTGAGATCCCTCAGACTCTGGGTTCCCAGACTTACACCAACAGCAGCACCTCTGGCTCACCTCTGGCTATCAGGCCTTTTTGGCTTTGGACTGAGAATCACGTGATCAGCTTCCCTGGTTCTGAGGCTTCCAGACTTGGACTGAGCCACGCTATCAGCATCCAGTTTTCAGATGGCCTACCATGGGACTCCTCAACTTTGACAATCGTGTGAGCCAGTTCCTATAATAAATCCCTTCTTGTATATTTACATGCATATCCTATTGGTTCTGTCTCTCTGGAGAACCCTGACTAATACGTATCATAATTTATTTCCAAAGGAATTCTACAATGGAGATGTCAAGAACTCACTCACAGACTAACAAATAAGTGCATCATCAACCTCATGTCATTCCTTTGGTGCAGTAAATACCCATTAGAAAAAGACTTGCTTGTTTCTTTTTAAAGTTTGCTTTAAAAAAGTCTCCAACTCAAACCCAAAGATACTTAAACTTAGACTACTAAAAATACTAACATTTACAGAGCCCAGGATGAATCTCTGTGTGGTTGTTACCTTGAACAGGCTCAATAAATAATGCAAGAAATCATTATTAAGACCAAAACTGCGAAGGATGTAAGATGTTACCATACCTACAAGCTAGCAAGGTAGCCTGCCACATCAAATATGTACATATGAATATATATATATAAGTACGTGTGATCATATATAAATATATTTATAAATATATATATGAGACAGAGAAAGTATAAAAAAGAGAGAGAGAAGCTTGCAGGAGTTTGCACCACATGACAAGAGACCCAAAATTATGAAACTCAGAGCTTATATAGGAACTGCTGACCCATCCTCCCATCCTTGCCTGTAGAAAAAAAAACTTTATATTTCCCTCTTTAATGCAAACAAGTCCTCTCATGAGAGAAGAGGGGAGAGTCTCTAATCTGGAATATAAGCAATTGTCTCTGGAGGAGATGAAAAGGAGTGTCTAGACTTTATTATCTTTGTAATGGAAGCAAATGGCTCTGGAGAAGAGACATTTTCTCTCTATTTTATAGTGGGTCAATTTTTATTGCTCAGAAGGCCTGAACCATGCAGGAATACCAAAACAAACAGGGACAATTGTGTTTTAACTCTAATTAGCCCAGCAAAGAACTATAAACTACATTTTCTCTCTATTTTATAGTGGGTCAATTTTTATTGCTCAGAAGGCCTGAACCATGCAGGAACACCAAAACAAACAGGGACAATTGTGTTTTAACTCTAATTAGCCCAGCAAAGAACTATAAACTCAGGAAGCACATTTTAGGACCAGATGATATGAAGTGATGTTTACACCTTATTTGGCCTAAAACTAAAAGAAAATTAAAAACAAAGTCAAAGAGAGCTCCCTACACCCTCATGACATACGCTGTCTGTTTTTGTAAAATTGTTTGTTTAGCCTAAGTGACTCTATTTTGCCCTCTGTCTGACCTGCAGACTAACCCCGCTTTTGTATGAGAAACCATTGACCTTTTTATAGAAACAAGAAACAATTACACAAAAACAGGAGCCATACACAGTGAGTTATCACATGGCAACAGGAATCATACACAATGAGAACTTGTATGCTTGACTATTTGAAGGGCCTCTGTGACCTAGCCCCCTACCTTGCTTTGTGCACCTGGACAAACCTGTGTGTCAACAGGATGCAGTTTGTGCCTCTTTAAAAACCCTAGAAGACCAAGGCTCAGGGCCGCTGTTCTTTGGTTGCTCCTTGGGAGACGGTCACTGGCCAGCTGGAGTGAATAAATTGCCCTTTTCTGCACAAGTGGCGTGTAAGTGCCTTTTTTGTGGGAGGGTGCCTCACAACAAAAGAATCAGAGCCCCTTGATGTGGGGATCTTCTGACCAAGAGGGGTCCACCCTTTATGTGGGTTAGTGAGACTATCACACCTCTGCTGCATCTTCATGAGAGAAAGGGAGACAGCAGGGAACCTCCTCCACTTACGTCCTCTAAATATCAGGGATATCCTCTGCCATGCCTGACCACTGAAAAGAGGTACACAACGTGAAAGTAAACTCAGCCAAGTCCAAGTCATCAGTCACATTGGTCCTCAAAGTGGAAACAGCTTTGAGCACTGGTCTAGCTCACCTTGATTTCCCAACAGTAATGCTAACCCCCAGTGTTTCGTGGTGTCACAATTTTGTAAGAAACGTTCACATTCACCACCTTATTTGATACTGATAACAATCCTGTGAAACTGGTGGAGCAGAAGCTGCAATTATCCCCACTTCTTAAATGAAAATAAACTGTGGCTCCAAAAGGGTAAATAGCCAACAAGACTACACATAGTTGGCAAATGGCAGAAATAGAATTCGAGCTCATTTTCTGTATGCAGAGTCTGTGATTTTGCACTAATATAACACTGCCTGCTAATATCTGCACTAGACTCATACAACCATGAGATGTTAAAATCTAATAAAAAGTTTGGCTTTTTCTCGGGTCCTTCAAATCACTAAATGGCAAGTATGCTTATTTTCCAAAGCACTGACTTTTCTCATTACTGTTATTCCTATTGTTTAAAGAATATTTTTAAAAATCATGTAATAGTTTTGGTGTTGTGTGGCCTAAGCATTTTACCTTGACATATGAATAAAAGGGTTGAGTTACATTTTATCTTCCTTTATTAACCAAAAATTAATCAATTAAGTAATAATGTCAATTGCTGTGCAAGAGTATTCCTAAATATTGCTCTTACAGGTGCAAGTTTGAAATTATTTCTACATGTAATAATTTCTACATATGTCCAAATAAATCAAACTTCATTTCTGAAAATGGGATCTCTTCTTTTCCTAAAACAAAAAGTTGTTTTGCAAACGTTTTTTTCCTCTTTATTTAAATCCACCTGACTTTTAGTCATTTATCACAGAATTTCATATATGCACAGGAATGCATTTCATGCAAAAAGCTGCAGTCTTTGAGTACTGTAAGTTTGTCCATCAACTGTGATTATGCGCAGAGAAAATGCACTTTCTGCATTTCAATAAGCCACAGAATAGTCCAGTTCAAAACACGTAGTTTAATGAAATGGTAATGATTTCATTAATATATCAAGCCATGTCTAATTCTTTTCAGAGAACGTGAGACAATTTATATTCACTCTGAATGCATAATAAGTAAATACTCCAATTGGCAATATATTAAATAGGTTCTCTACAATCAGGGTCCTGATATAGACATTGTTGGAAAATCATTAGAAATTGTTGTAAAGGAGTATGAATTGAGGTATAATGTTGAAATGGTAGAAGACTTTTCTGGTTTATAATTGTACATGAGGTAAATAATTAAGCCAAATTTCAAGGGCTTATTTATCAAAAGTTTTGCATTCAAAGCTGCCTATATATTCTGGTTAAAAGTCAAAGCACTTTTTAAAATATCCCTTTATACTTTGTCCCTTGGGACAATGTCTCTGTTAGAGAGTGAATAGAGAGAAAGGAGCTACAGTCAGACAGAAAAAGAACCAGAATTGTGCAGAGACATGGATGTCAGGAGGGATTGATGAGATAACAATGTGATCTGAGGGATTCTGTGCCAGGAAAATTATAAATATATTCTCTTATTTCATCTCAGAACCATCTATTATGGATTGAATGTTCATGTCCCCCCAAAATTTTTTATGTGGAAATCAAATCCCAGTGTGATGGTATTTGCAGGTGGGGACTTTGGAAGTTAATTAGTTCATGACAATGGAGCCCTCATGAGTGGTGTTAGTGCCCTTATAGGAAGAGGCCGGAGAGCTCTTCTTCTATCGTGTGGGGTTACAAGAAGAAGTCTATAGTCTACATCCCAAAAGTGAGCCCTCACCAGAACCCAGACATGGTAATGCCTGGATAGTGGACTTCCAGCCTCCGGAACTGTGAAAAATAAATTTCTGTTGTTTATAAACCACCAAGTATATACACCAAGTGTACACCTCCAGTATAAACAACTCCTTTGTTATGGCAAGCCAAACTGATTAAGACATGATCCTATGTAGTCTTTACAATTATCTCTCCATCTTAAGATAAGAAAACCAAGGCTTAGAGGAAACAGTTCAAGGTCATACAGCAACTGTTGCAGAACTGGAAGATGAATTCATTTCTTTTAACTGCCAAGTCCATGCTCTTTTTCACAGCACCACGCTATTGAAGATGTTCCCAAAGCAACAGAATTTCCAAAGGGAAAAAAGAACAACAGCTTTAAATGTTCCCAAATGGTTAAAGATAATGAAGGCAAGACTTGATTTGAAAGTTATGAAATTACCAATAATGTTTTCAAGAGCAGGTGCATAGAATTTGTAATGAGGGGATCCTATTGCCAAGGGCGACGTGAGGAATAAATGGAAGCAAGTGCTCCAGCTGCTCCTTCAAGAAGTGAGCTGGGAAGGCAAGAATAGATGCAACAGGAGCTGGCAGGGTTGGAAGAAGCTTGCTTTGGGGTGGAAGTGGGACGGCTCAGAGAGGGATTGAAGATGAAAGCAAGGGCAGAGATTATGGATGGAGCCAGATCCCAGAGGAAGGACAAAGGCCCTGGTGTGGATGTTGGCCTTGAAGATAAGAGGTCAGGTCAGAAGAGCAACGATAATTAAAACACAGAGAGTCTGAGACGGAGGGGAAAGAAGAGAGAGGACTCTATTCCTGAGAGCAAGGGTGAAAGGAATAGGTTGGGAAGAAAAGAGAATGCAGACTTTGTCTGTCTTGACTTGGAGTCCTCAGAGCTAAGATAGGAGAAGAGGCTGTCCTGGGTAAAATGACTGCTAGATGGTGTCTCCTCCACGTTGAGAAAGACATCTAAAACAAAACTTGCTGACATGGGTTGGGGAGAGAGCACTACAATTCTGTTAGCATTGGATTCAGAAACTGTGGAACTCTAAAGCAGAAGGGTGTGTTTAAAGTCTTTAACAGATTGAAATCAACCAGCACTTACCCAGCACTTACACTGCACCAGGCTCTGCACAAAAAGCTGGCAATACAGAGATGAATAAGACAGAGACTCAGGAGGAAAGCAGAGTCCAGCAGGAGAGACCAAGGTGTAAATAACTCTACCTGCGATGAGTGCTCTAGGAGAGGCACACCAAAGCAGAATGAACGTGGAGGAGGATGTAACTTTACATCACCTCCAGGACCTGCTGCTTAGGAGGAGTTACATTATTATGTGTTGTTGACTGAATGAATGAATTTTGCTGATGGGAGGGATCTAGAGAGGAAATAACAAGTGACCTCGGTCTTGAAGGATACATAGCATGCATCCAGGCAGAAGTCAGGATGCGGGCACCAGCTGCGTCCAGTCTGGTCAGGAAGGCCCTTGGGGGCCCATCCTAGAGCTAATTTAAGCATTCACTCTCCTTAGCACTGACTGAAGGACACAAAAACTTTTTGGAAAAAGCAGATCTGAGCTCACAGGCCTAGAGAGACATGCAGTGGTTCAGTTCCTGATTGTTATTACCCACTGTAAGCCCTCTGGACAGCACACAGATTGGAAACACCGAATTCCTAAGGACCATAGGCTTGTCTTCGAACAGAGATTATTCTGAAGCTCTCTCAGGTCATGTAGAAAGAGGAGACAATTTTTATTTAGGAGCACTGGGTCTGAGTCCCGGTTTAGTCACTGACCATCTGAGTGATCTTGAGGGTTCAGGTTCCCCAGGAAGCGGACTCTGAAATGGAGAGTGTAGGCAGATGGTTTATCATGGACGGCTCTTGGCAGCATCACCCCAAGAAGGGAAGGAAGGGAGGGAAGCAGGATGGGATGGAGGGAGAAGCTGAACCACTGTGCAGGGGTCTCAGCTGTAAGGTGTCAACAGCTAATATGTCTGGCTGCTGGGGAATGGGTGCCTTGGTCCTCCAGAGGCAGATAAGGGTGATGCACCCCAATACCCACTGTAAGGGAGACAATAATATCTTCCTCATCCAGATACTATGAGGATTAGACGAACTAATGTTTGCAAAGTGTCTGCCATACAGTTAGTGCTCAATAAATAGTAAGTTCCTTTTCCCTTTTCTTTTCCTTTTCATAACCAACTCCTGCCACATTCACTACCATCTAGAACAGTGATGTTGAGAGGTGTTGTCAATAATCTCACTAGCCTAAATGGGGGAAAGTTACTGTCCACTCCACATTCTAGGTCCTACTACTTTCTTGACCTTTCCAATTAGATCTACAACAGGCATCCCAAACTTTTAACATGCCCCCCAAAGGAAACCCTTTATTCCCCAACCAACCCATTCCTCACACAGTCTTTCCTATTAATAAAATGGATCCATTATCCATCAAGTTGCTGAAGCAAAAACCTAAGATTCCTCCTTGAGTCCCATCTTTGCCTTTCAATTTCCTCCACATCCAATCCATCAGAAGATCTGTAACGTCTGAGATGTATCTGTCCCTTTCTCCCATCTCTGCCATCACCCCTGAGTCCCAGCCACCATCGTCCCCTGCCTGGGTTATTATGGGCCCTGCTTCCATTCTCACAACATATCAATTCTCATATCACTGAGAGTGATCTTTTTAATATTTTTAGAATGTTTTGATTTTTTAAGTCTTTTTAATTTCTCATACACATACACATACATGATTTTATGTGAATGAGATTATGTGTGTATGTGTGTGTATGCTTTTCTAGTCTTTTCTTCTGTTTCTTTTTTGTTTGGTTCCCCACCTTTCCCTTCTACCTACATTAACCTCTTCACTCCCCAAACACTGTAGCCCATCTTGATAAGCTATGTTTCTTCATGTCTGCACGTGTGTTATTATTTTTCTGTTATTTGAATTCTATAGAGATATATATGTGCATATACATATATCTGTATGCACATAGAAGACAACATTTTTGTCAGTTTGATTCACAAAAATGAAAGCCTATTTCTGCATCTTGCTTTTCTCACACAACACTAGTTAGTGGGAGGTCCATCAAGTTGACTAAATAGCTAATTCATTCTTTTAAAGACTGCATAATATTCTGCAGTATGTGTGCAAATTTATTCAGTTATTTCTTTATTGATGGGTAGTCACTTTGTTTCCAGTTTTATTTTCTTGTTTTATTTTGCTGCTGTGAATAATTCCCCTTGAATCATCCTCATCCATGAGTCCTTACATCTTGGGAATTTCATCTCTGTGAGAAAGATCACCTGAATTAGGTCTGCTGGGACAAAGGACATAAGGAGTTTTCATTTTAATAGATCTTGCCCATTGCTTTATTAAAAGGTAACTTTTCACATTTCCTCAACCTAAAATGGAAAGTACTATTTTTCTTTCATCCCTGCCAACTATGGGTCTTATATTCATATACTCCATTGAATTTTGCCAATCAGTGGGTAGAAAATTATACCTCATTGTGATTTTAATTTCCATTGGCTTAACTGAGTTAATTTAAATGCCATTAAGTGTGTTTATTGACCATTGGTGTTTGCTTTCCTCTGAATTGGAAATTTATGTCTTTTGTCCATTTTCTTAATGGTTGGTTGTCTCCTTGTCAACTTGCAAGAGATCTTTGGATATTTAAAATATTCATGCTTTGTTCATTATCTTCAACAATAATATTATCAAAGAATTATTCTTGGTAATTGACTTTATTTATAAGGCTTCTCATATATGCAAAATTTTTATTTTTATATGTTCAAATATGTCCACATTCTTACATAGCTTTTGGGTTTGTAGTTTTAGTTAAAAAGGTATTCACAACTCCTATATCATACATGTAGTGTTACAGAGTTTCCTGTATTTAACTCTTTAATTTATCTAGAATGTGTTTATATATCTGATAAAGAATAAATTATGGCTTCTATGGGTGTCTACCTTTATTTTCTTTCAAATGAATAACACTCTTTAATTTATCTAGAATGTGTTTATATATATATGATAAAGAATAAATTATGGCTTCTATGGGTGTCTACCTTTATTTTCTTTCAAATGAATAA
>NW_007729656.1:204565-205324 GCF_000696425.1 Galeopterus variegatus
TGATAAAGAATAAATTATGGCTTCTATGGGTGTCTACCTTTATTTTCTTTCAAATGAATAACTGGTTGCACCAGCACCACTTCCTAAATATTAAAGTGTTGCATGTATTGGGATATATTTATGAGTTCTCTATTTTGTGTCCCATCTATTTTTCCATCCATAAGCTAACTCCATATTGACTTGATGACAGTGGCTTTGTGGTATGATGATATCTGGTAACACAAATCTCCACTTCCTCTTCTTTTTTATACTTGTCTTGGATATTTTCTCTCAGGCTTTTATTCTTCCACATAAACTTTATGATCATTGTCTCAATCCCCTCTGCCTCAAAAATGGGGAATTGTAATTGGCATGGCATTAAAATTTAACATTAATTTATAGTAACGTATAAGTGTATGATAGGAAGTATCCCACTTTTTGTTCTGCACATCTAAGAACAATGTATATTTGGGGTTCAGAATGATTTTGCATATTTCAATAAGATTGTTATAGTTTTCTTCATATAGATTTATTGCCTTTTTTGTATTATTTACTCTTCAGTACTTTAGATTTTTCAGTATTGTAAATAAATTTTTGTCCAAATTAAATGAGAGAAAAGTCATTAATTCTGTGTGTGTGTGCTACGTTGGGTTTTTTATTGAGGTAAAATTCACATAATATAAAATTTACTATTTTAACTATTTTAAAGTGAACAATTCAGCGGCATTCAGTACATTCATGATGTGGCACAACCACTGCCTCTATTTAGTTCCAAAACAT
>NW_007729656.1:206495-208414 GCF_000696425.1 Galeopterus variegatus
GTTGTTTCTTTAATTTTTGTAGATAGCTCCTATATCCAGCCACTTTACCATATTCTCTTAAAAACCATAGTAGTTTTACTGGCTTCTCTTGGGTTTTCTAGCATAAAATATGTCATAAGCTAAGTTTTATTTTTTTCTTACAAATGTTTATAGCAGTTATTTTTGTGTGTTTTGCATTTACTGAAACTTCCCTGGTCATGTTAAATAATGAAGGGAACAGCAGCCATCCTATATAATTTCTGATTTTAATTGAAATTTTATTTTACATTTAGAGTAATGTTTACTACTGATTTTTTAGTTGTTGATATTCCTGTTGTTGTTGTACTTAGTCTTACCATATTTAAGTAGTTTTATTCGGTCCCTATTTTTTGAGTTGTTATTAGGGTTTGCTGCTGAATTTTATCAAATGTCTTCTCAGCATTTATTACAACCATGCAGGTTTTCTTCTTCAGTTTGTTCATATAATAGTTAATATTTACACATTTCATTGATGTTAAACCTTAGTTTTACTGGAAAACAACTCTGCCTCATCATCACATCTTGTTCTTTTGATACACTTCTGAAACCTATTGACGAATATTTAGAATTTCTGTATGTGTATCCATGAATGTATCCATGATGTTATTTTATAGTTTTGTCAAATAGACTATTGCCACAGAGGAAACCTGAAAGATAATTAAAGGACTACCATTGGAAAAGTCATCAGGAACTGATGGGATCACTCCTGCATTACATCTAACCTTTAAATAACAGATAATTATAAATGCATTGCTTTCTAACCCAGTGGTTTTCAAGCTTTGGTATGACTAAGGATCATCTAGGAAAGTTTGTGGAAAAAATCCAGAGGCCCAGACCCTGCCATACTTCAAAGTCGGGGTCTCTGTATTCTTTTCAGCTTTCCAAGTGATTCTGACACGTAACAAAATTTAAGAACTATTGTTCTAAAATGTTTAGTAAGCTACCAATTCATTTTATGAAGCCAAAACAACTTTAATATCAATATAGGATAAAGCTAGGGCATTTTTATCTTTTTAAAAGTAAAATCTGATTGTGCCATTCCCCTGCTTAAAACTTTTGAGAAGTTTTATTCTATCACGTTGAAATAAAACCTGAATTCCATACTCTCACCTATGAGACCCTCCGTAAATTAGCATGCCATGTTCCTCTGCCATCACCTGCTCTCCAAGACACGGCTTTTCTACCCTCAAACCCAACAAGCTCAATCTGCTTTCAGGCCTGTGAGGTTTCTCCCTGCTACAAAACCCTTTCTCCAGATGCTGACATGTCCACTCCTTCTTGACATTCCTGTATCAAACTAAGGACAAGCAAGTCCTTCCCTAACTGTGGTTCTAAAGTGGGTCCTAATCTCTATCACATTATCTGGCTTTACATTTTTAGAGTACTTATCACTACCTGGTGTTTTCTTTTTTTATGTATGTGCCCATTAGTTAATTCTCTCTCTCTTTCTCTCTCTCTGTCTGTCTGTCTGTCTCTGTCTCTCTCTCCTACCAGAATATAACAGCCATAACAGCAAGAAACTCATCTGTCTTATTTACCAGTAAACTCCCAACACCTAGAATAACACCTGACACATTAAGTAAATGCATGTACCCCCTTATTAGTCAGCAAACTTCTAAAAGATACGACTTAGTCTGGTTCATATCTGTAGCCCCAGAGCCTGGTATATAGCATGTGTTCAGGAAACACTGGCTAAATGAAGAAAGGAATGCTTGTTGGATTTTACTCAGCACTGAAAGGAAAAGCATTGCTGATTTTTAAGTACTGCTTTTAAAGACTGTAGTGAACCCTCTAAGAAAAGGAGGTGAGACTGGCCTGAGGAAGAAGGTCCCACTAGGAGGGTCTAGCCACAAATTCTAATCAAAGTGCCTTCTCTCAAAGATGTGACTACCCTCAGAACT
>NW_007729656.1:208965-219499 GCF_000696425.1 Galeopterus variegatus
GGTCTAGCCACAAATTCTAATCAAAGTGCCTTCTCTCAAAGATGTGACTACCCTCAGAACTGTAATTGCATTATAAATCTTATACTGAAATGAACCGTAACTGGTCATCTGGTACTGACTTTCTGCCTTCAGGCAGGTTCACCATCGTTATCCTTACTTTATAGATGAAGCTTGTTAGTAACAAAGGAAGAGAGGGACCTTGAGATCAGCAAGAAGAAAAAAAAATGAGATGAAATACAGAAGTCGAACTAGAGTAGTTTCAGCAAATTCTTGGTAGTAATAAAAAATCTGAAAAAAAAAATTATCAAACCCTGAAAGTTCACTCCTGGATGTGTTGCAGTGAGAAGTGCATGAGAAAGGCTGGCATTGTCTGGTTAGAATATGCTGGTATGTTTTCATGTTCTTGTGTGTTCTAGTAAGGTATCGCAGGTGATGTAGCACAGGGTGGGGCCGGAGGTGGGAAAGCGGAGTCGGTAGGAAAGGAGGACGGAGACAGCAGACCTTTGTGTTCGTGGAGCACACTCAAGAATAAATGCCACAAATGCCACACTCAGTGAAAGGGATGAGTTGCCACATATATTCCCCTTGTGTTTTATAGACACCAGAGGAAGAAGACCAGAGAGGGTAAATGACTGCACCAAGGCCACAGAGATAAAGATGGAGAGGAAGGTGGCAGCGTGCAGATCTGTCTTTAAGTCTAGCTCTGCCACTCAGTGCCTAACAGGCTTTGGCTGGTGCCTTTACCACTGTTATCTGTCAAATAAAGGGGAAAGGAAGAGGTAAGGGGCAGGGAAGGAGGTACTAGATGCTTTCAATCCAGACTCTCAAGTCTAATATCTGCAGAGTTTTCTCAAATGAGAGCTGAGAGCTCAAGAAAGATACTGCTCGAAAGAATCCATTCTTCAAAAAATGTTAGTAATTTAGTCTCCCAAAAGACAACCTTTTAAACATGGAAAAAATATTCAGGCTCACAGCTCACCAGGGAGGAAAGTCTTCATCATGCTGTTTCTGCTCTTAATTAATTTAAACAGCTGTCTGTTGTCTTCAGAAAATCATCTTCTGGGGAACTGGGGAAGTTGATTTTTAAGCATAATTTTTCCCACAAAAATTACATAGAAGGTCTTAGCGATGAAAATGCAGGACATATGCTGAAATAGCTAGAAGTTCAGGGTGATGGAGCATATGATGGTCAAGGGAGAGTGGAAGGGAGGGAGGGATAGAGAGGTGGAATGGAGTTAGAACTATGTAGACCACAGTAAGGCACCAGGTTAAAGCATTGGAGCTTTGTAACCAGGGGAATGACAGATAGAGATCTGAGCAGGGTAAATCCAAATAATGAAGACTCTGAGACACACTTCAACATACTCTTAATACAGATAAACTGCGTAGGTACAGAAGTTCCTTTAATCCAACCTGGCCTTGGTGATAGAGTCCCTTCCAGATGCTACTGCCAAGAGGGGAGGGTGAAGCAGGTGTGGGAACCCCTTCTCTTTGCCAGGATGGCAGGGGAAAGTGGCAACGCTTGTGTGTGGGGTTTACATGTGATACTTCAGCCTATGCCCTGACCTTTTCCACCTCTGCTTTTCTGATATGTAATAGTCATTAATACAGCTTTTGGCATTTCATGCTCTACAGCAGGGCTTCTCAGCACTACTGACATTTTGGGTCAGATGATTCTTTGCTGTGGGGGATGTCCTGTGCATGGAAGGATGTTTAGCAGCATCCCTGGCCTCTACTCACTAGATAAAAATAACACCCCCTCTCCTTCCAGTTATGACAACCAAAAATGTCTCCAGACATTGCAGATTTCCTCTAGTTGAGAACCATCGCTAGAGACTGTGTGTGTCAAACTGGCCTCTCAAGGTACGATGTAAGGTCCCCGGGGAGAGAGACCATGGCACGTTCTCCTTTGTCCCTGACACTGCCTCAGGACCCTAGTTTTAAGTCTCATATCTGCCAATAGGCCTCCACTCCATCATTCAATTACAAATAAAAAGGGAGAATGTATAATCTCTAAATGTGTCTATATAACATGTAGATTCTAGAGCAATATACAAATCAATGGCAATCAAAAAGTATAAGGAATGGTATAGAGTTTGTGATAATTGGCATGTGATTGGGAGCTACAGGGGTTATCAGCAACCAGTGATCCAATGTAATTAACTGCCAGCTCTAAAACTAAATAGTTGTGTGATCTTGGACAAATTGTTTAGCATCTCTGGGCCTAAGTATTCTCATTTTGGAAGTGAAAGATTTAAGAACCATAATTTTGAAGTTTCCACAGTCTGTGATCTCAGTCACAGTAAAGCTGCACTATAGTTTTAGTGGATATTACATCTTAGTTTTGGCTGAGCCCCAAAATAATGAATGCCAGCTACTACCACAGTCCTCAGTGAGGTAGAAGACCCTTGGCTGACTGCCCATCTCTGGCCTATACCTGATGTTGAATAAAGGCCAAGAGGGAAAGCTGGAGAGAGAGGATTCTGGAGAAACTGATGGTGTTCTACAGTTTCATCTCTTCTTCTCAACTCCGGCCTTGTGAAAGAGGCTTCAAGACCACTCAGAGACAATGGAATACTACTCAGCTATTTAAAAAATGATAACATGTCATTTGCAGCAACATGTATGAAACTGGAAACCATCATGTTGAGTAAAGTAGGTCAGGCACAGAAAGAAAAATACCAAATTTTAGCACTTATATGTGGAATCTAAAAAAAAAAAAAAAAAAAAGGTTNGAAGGTATTTTTAGATGAGATTAACATTCAAGTCAGTAGAATTTGAACAAGCAGATTACACTTCATAACGTGAGCGGGCCTCGTCCGGTCAGTCCAAGGCCTTAGTGTAAGAAGCCTGAGGTCCCTGAGGAACAGGGACTTCTGCCTGCAGATGGACTTCAGTCTCAAGCTGCAACATCACCTCTTCCCTGGGTCTCCAGCCCGCCCTGCAGACCTTGGACTAGCTAGACCCTACAATCACAGGAGCCGGGTCCTTAACGAATCTCTCGCTTCCTCTCTCTGTACACGTGTATGTATATGTAGATTCTGTTGCTTCCGTTTCTCTAGAGAACCCTAACTAAGGCAATATATATACATAACAAAATTTACCCATTTCGACTCTTTTTATGTGCACAATTCAGAGGCATTAAGGACGTTTGTATTGCTGTGCAAACATCACCACTATTTATACTTGATTTTAAGGATGGAGGGAAAAAGTAAAATACTTTAGTTTTATCTTGTGTATTTTCTGCTTCTGTCCTGGAGTCGACGACGTTTCCTTTTACTGGAGAGTGATGTTGGAATCCACGGTCCAGAAAAAAAAAAAAAAAAAAAAGGTTCTCATAGAAGTACAGAGAAGAATAGTTACCAGAGGCCAGGAGGGGAGGGAGGTGGGGAGAGGTGGTGAACTAATGGGTACAAAACTATGCAACCTATCTTAAATGAATCGTTGTGCAGCATATGTCTGTACTGAAACAACACACTGTACCCCCCAAAATATGTACAAGTAAGTGTTTAACATATTTTAAAAATGTGTACCATATTTGTAAAGATGGTGTTAATATAGGATATTTTAAAAAGCAGATTACAAAGTATATTCATTATTCTTGCTATTTTAAAGAAGATACCTCTATATGTGTGCATATATATATATATATATATATATAGCTATATATACACACATCTATATATATCTAAAAGATATCCTATATATACCTAATAGAGAAGATATAGATATAGATGTTATTTTAAGGAAGATACCTATAAACCATAATGACACAATTTTTATCACTGGCTTAAAAAAAAAAAAAAAGACCCCTAGGACAGGTTGTCCCACATTTCCAGAGTTTGTTGGACACAGCTCACTCATGCCTGAGAAATCTAAAAGGCAGGGCCTGTGGCTGACTAGCTGCTCAGGCAGCACCAATGCAAGAAGAGAAGCTGTTGCCCTGAGCCAGCATGTGTATACAAAACTCCTCATGGCAAAAGACATGTGACTATATGGGAGTCCAGTGAGAGATAACTGGCTGGAGATTATCCTAGATTCTGCCAAGTAGGACTTCCTGGAAGTCCAAGGAGACCTCAGCTGGAAGAATCTAGAAGTGTGCCCTAGATGGCCAGGAGCTGCAGTACAAGTGTTGAGTAACCAGCCAGAGAAGGAGGAGAGAGGGAATACCTGGCATACACAGTGCAGACCTAAATGGGCTATGAAGGAAAAGAATGGAGTTGTTTCCTGATCACACCCTAAAAGCCTCAGTGGTTAAGCTAGTCCTGTTTACTCAGTCATTACTCTTCTCCTGGAATCCAGCCTTGTTAGGGACTGAATGTTTGTAATGAAGGCAGAAATCAGCACCATGAAGTGGATGCTGCTCTAACAAAATATCTAAAAATATGAAAGTGACTTTGGAACTGCGTAATGGGTACAGGCTGGAAGAGTTTTGAGGTGCAGGCTAGTAGAAGCTGAGATTGTTGTGAAGAGACTTGAAGACCATTATGAGGTCTCAGATAGAAATGAAGAATTCATAATTAGGCAATAGAGAAAAGGCAATCTTTGTTATAATATGGCAAAGAACTTGGCTGAATTGTGTTCATATTCCATTGTCTTCTGGAAGGTAGAACTTGCAAGTGATGAAATTGGATATTTAGCTGAGGAGATTTCTAAGTGTTGAAGGAGCAGCTTTGTATTAGTCCCTTTCTGTGCTTATAACAAAATACCTGGAACTGGGTAATTTATAAAGAAAATGTCCAAAGTCCAAGTAACACATCTGGTGAGGATCTTGGGGGTGGCAACAGTGATGTGGGGTATCACATTGTGAAATGGCAGAGCAGAGAGAGAAACAGTCTCCTCTCTCTTCTTTTAAAGCTCTCAGAATCACACCCCTGACCACTGTTTTTAATCCATTTACTATGGCATGGTGCTATAATCTTATCACCTCTTCAAGGCTCCACCTTTCAATTACCATAATAGGATTTCCCGCCCTCTTAACAGTCACAGTGGGCGCTAAATTTCTAATACATGAAACTTGGGGGACACAATTCAAGCTTCAGGGAGCTTGGGGGGGACATAATTCAATCCACTATATTCTGCCCCTGGTCCCCCCAAACTCATGTCCTTTTCACATGCAAACACATTCATTTCATTCCCAAAGTCTTAACTCGTTTCAACTCAAAAGTCCAAAGTTCAAAGTCCCATCTGTGAAGTCAAAACAAGTTATCTACTTTCAAGATACAGTGATGGGACAAACATAGGGTACCTATTTCCATTTCAAAAGGGAGAAATAGGCCAAAAGAAAGGGGTAACAGGTCCCAAAGAAGTCTAAAACCCACCAGCGCAGGGATTAGATCTCAAAGCTGGTGAATCACATATCTTGACTCCATGTTCCACATCCTCTGCACATTGGTGCACAGGTTGGGTCCCCCAGTCCTTGAACAGCTCCACTTCTATGGCTTTCCTGGTCTGAGGTCATTCTTTAGTTCTCACAGGCTAGTGTTGCACACTGGTAGCTCCAAAATTCTGGGATCTTCATGGCAGTCCCACTCTCATGGCTCCATCAGACATAGTGCTGTTGGGGTTTCTCTGCTGTAACTCTGACTCCACATTTATGCTCAGCATTGCTCTAGTAGAGGTTGTCTGTGATGACTCCGCCCCTGAGAAAGATCTCTTCCTGGGACCCCAGGCTTTTCCACACATGCTTTGAAATCAGGGTGGGGTCTCCCAAGCTTCCACAGCTCCGACATTCTAGGAGGCTGAAGATTTAACATTGTGTGGATGCCACCAAGGTTTCTGGCTTGTATCTTCCAAAGCTGCAGGTCCAGCCACATCTGCAGCCAACTTAGCCACAGCTGGAGCAGCCAAAGCAGCTGGGGTGCTGGTGCAGGGAGCAGCATCCCATGGTGGCTGTGGGCAGTGAGCCCATGGAGAGCACCTCAGGCCTGTTCCCTGAAACCATTCTATTTACCTAAGCCTTTGGGCCTGAAATGGAAGGGTTGGCCCCAGAGGCTTCTCCAATGTCTTCAGGGTCTTTTTCATAGGCTGTTAGAAGTAGATATGCAGCTTCCTTAATGCTTTGCTGCTTAGAAATTTCTTCTGCTAAATACTCTGGTTCCAAGTTCCGAAGTTCCACTTCCACAAAGTCCTAGGACATGGACAGAATGCAGCCAAGTTCCTTGCAAGGGTGATCTTTGTCCCAGTTTCCAATAAGTCCCTTCTCATTTATAACCGTGACCTCTTTAGAATGGTCTTTACATATATATATAAGCATTCTGCTTACCACCATTTAACCAGCATCTAAAACATTCCAAACTTTTCCTGTTTTTCTTGTCTTCTAAACTTTCACCAGCACCTTGGTTTTCTAGTCCATTCCTCCAGATTCCTCCAGCCTCTCCTCAACACCCAATTTCAAAGCCACTTCCACAGTTTTAAGTATTTGTTATAAGCAACACCCCACTTCTCTGGTGCCAATTTCCTATCAGCATTCTGCCTGATTGCTTGTAGTAATATACAAGAAGAGAGAAATAACTTGAAGACAGAATTACTAAGCAAAAAGGAACTAGAATTTAAATACTGAAGAAATTCTCAGCCTATCTATATTGCAAAAAAATGAGAAAGCATGTTTGGAAGAGAACACTGATAGTGTGACCAAGACTCTTGGATAAGGAGATTAGTATGGGTGTGAACCACGAACTTAATCAGCTATCTCAGAGGAAACTTGCCAGTTTGAACTGAAGGAGAAGAAAATGGGAAGAAATAAGAAAAAAATTTTTTGTATCAGACAGCAATGACCCACGCAACCACAGAGCTATTCAGCTGCAAACATGCTTTATTTTTCAAGACAATAGAAGAATGGCCCTGAAGGTGATTCAGAGATCACTGGGGCTGTCTCCTGGGTTTCCAAGGTTGAAAGGTATTTCCTCACTTTCAACGGGCCAGCCAACCTCTGCTCAAAGCCAGGGGGATTGGCTGCCCAAAATCTTTGGGCAGCACCCTGGGGGCAAGACTCCTGCCTGAAAGAGCTTTGGAAGATGGACCCCAGTGGGTCTGGAGGATGGGGCAGCCACCTCACTGGTCCTGGAGGGTAGAGCATCAAGCTAAAGAGTATTAATTTTGAGACATAAAGTTTAACGTTATTTGTCCTGTTAGGTTTGGGACTTACTTGGGACTAGTCACTGATTACTTCTTTCCCATTTTCCCTTTTGGAATGGAAATGTCTATCCTACGCCTGTCCTATACATGAATTTTGGAGGCCAGGTGTAGAATGTTATAAACTAAATGTTTGTGTTCCCCCAAAATGCATATGTTGACATCTAATCCCCAGTGTAATGGCGTTAGGAGGTGGAGCCTTTGAGAGTTAATAAGTTCATGAGCATGGAGCCTTCATGAATGGATTAGGAGAAGAAACAGGAGAAAGCTTTCTTCCTCTCTCTGCTCTTTCTGACATGTGAGGTTATAACAAGAATTCAGCAATTTGCAACTCAGAAGAGAGCCTTCACCATAATCTAACTATTCCAGCACCCAGATCTTGGACTTCCAGCCTCCAGAACTGTGAGAAATAAATTTATTTTGTTTATAAGCAACCCAGAACACCATTCTAAACCAAGACAAGCCTCAACAACAAGAAAAAAATTCCACTGCAGTGAATGTCCTTCAAAACAACTTCCAAACTCAAAACAACTTCCAGATTTGAGCCTATACATTGCTCATCTCAGTAATATGAGTTTGAACTCACATGTGCCAGTGGACTAACTCCCTCATCATTTTTTTTTCCTTTTATTCAAGTAATGCATGAATACATGTACTTGTTAAAAATTCAGGCAATATTGATTAAACAGAATACTATAGTTCCTTTGACCACTCTGTAATCCCAGCCCTTCCTCAGAGAAAAACACTGTCAATAATTTGATTGTTCCTGTCCCATTTTTTCCCTGTGCATTTACATAGACACAGAAACCAAAAGCTTTGTTTTACAGATGTTGTTTTTGGGGTTTTTTTTTTTTAGCATAAATTATACATTGTTCTATATTTTACTTTTTCACTTAATAACATTACTCCATGATCTTCTGTGTCCACATGTATATATCTAATTAATTTTCTTTTTTAAATTGACTTATAGTATTTTATAGTATAACTGCACCAGAGCTTGTATGCCCCTGCTAATTAGTACTTAGGGTTCCCTCCCCCCCTGTTTTTCACTTACAAACAATTCTGCACTGAAAATTTTTGTAAATGTTTTATAATTTACATACATAAATGTTTTCTTAGGGTAAATACTGAAAAGTAAGATTGTTGATTTTAAAATGTATACACATTTTAAATTTAGGTAGAAATTTCAAAATTGTCTTCTAAAGATCCAATTTATACTCCCACAACAGAACATGAGAGGAGCTACTTTTCCTTACCTTTTCTAATACTTGATAGTACCAATATTTTATATTTTTCCAATACGTTGTATGTTTTTTAAATGATATCTTACTGTTGCTTTAGTTTTCATCTTCCTGATTGCCAGTGGCCTTGAGTCTTATTTATCCTTGTGCCTGGCAGAGTCACTGGTGTGAAACCAGTGCTAGTAAGTATTCTTATAAGGTTTCCCAAACACAGTTCCAAGAAAAAAAAACCATTTACTAGGTGATATGCTGGGATGTGTACTGGACAGTTTATATGTATGACCTCATTAATTCCCTCAACTCTTCTCTGAAGTATTTATATTTTCCATTCCATTTTATAATGAAGAGACAGAAGCCCTTCAAGGTAAAGTAAATCCCTCAAGGTCAAATAGATAATATGACAATATAAAATTCCAGCTCAGGCCTGATTCCAGATACTAAGTCACATTCTACCTTGTCACCCCCATATCTTGATTCAGCACCTTCTCAGAGCAAGGAACTATAGGAGGCCTCGAGATTATTACTGCTGTACCCGCTTCAGGCCTAACTGGGGAGACCTGGCATAAGCCCAGAGGTTCAGTGCAGAGTGATCTTTGCTCAGAGAGGCTATGAGTTGTCCAAGAGCACACAGCTGGCAGATATAGAAGACACTGTGTCCAAGGCAGGGCCTGGGTAGGAAAGATCATTGGAATGCCAAAGGAAGATTCTAGAAAAGGCAGAACTTGACTGTGGCCTAGGCTATGGGCAGACTCATGGGGTGGGGGGAGCAGGAGGAGAGAGCACAATGAATCAATTTGATGCCTTCAAATGTCATCACCAAAGGGACAGAAATATCAGTATTTTTCTGGCACTCAGATTCACAAAAGTAAAGGATAATTGGACCATGCAGAACAGAAATTGGTGCTTTGTTCTTCTCCGTGGGAAGTGTGGTAATCCCTCTCCTTCCTCCACTACCTCTAAAGTTTCTGGAGCCCCACCAATTCACAAAAGTAAAGGATAATTGGACCATGCAGAACAGAAATTGGTGCTTTGTTCTTCTCCATGGGAAGTGTGGTAATCCCTCTCCTTCCTCCACTACCTCTAAAGTTTCTGGAGCCCCACTGTGATCTCACACTCAGGATGCCTCATTTCTAAAAACTGGCCTGAGAGTGAAAGGCCAGAGTGGGGCAGGCCATTATGGGAACCCACACTTCTAACTTGCATGGGCATAGGGAGCAAATCTTATGCCTCTCTGTATGTCCTTATCCCGTGCCCACCCTGTCTCCACTTACAAGGCCTAGCACCACTGCTGCCAACATAGTCAGAGCACTATAACAAGAATTCAGCAATTTGCAACTCAGAAGAGAGCCTTCACCATAATCTAACTATTCCAGCACCCAGATCTTGGACTTCCAGCCTCCAGAACTGTGAGAAATAAATTTATTTTGTTTATAAGCAACCCAGAACACCATTCTAAACCAAGACAAGCCTCAACAACAAGAAAAAAATTCCACTGCAGTGAATGTCCTTCAAAACAACTTCCAAACTCAAAACAACTTCCAGATTTGAGCCTATACATTGCTCATCTCAGTAATATGAGTTTGAACTCACATGTGCCAGTGGACTAACTCCCTCATCATTTTTTTTTCCTTTTATTCAAGTAATGCATGAATACATGTACTTGTTAAAAATTCAGGCAATATTGATTAAACAGAATACTATAGTTCCTTTGACCACTCTGTAATCCCAGCCCTTCCTCAGAGAAAAACACTGTCAATAATTTGATTGTTCCTGTCCCATTTTTTCCCTGTGCATTTACATAGACACAGAAACCAAAAGCTTTGTTTTACAGATGTTGTTTTTTGGGGTTTTTTTTTTTAGCATAAATTATACATTGTTCTATATTTTACTTTTTCACTTAATAACATTACTCCATGATCTTCTGTGTCCACATGTATATATCTAATTAATTTTCTTTTTTAAATTGACTTATAGTATTTTATAGTATAACTGCACCAGAGCTTGTATGCCCCTGCTAATTAGTACTTAGGGTTCCCTCCCCCCCTGTTTTTCACTTACAAACAATTCTGCACTGAAAATTTTTGTAAATGTTTTATAATTTACATACATAAATGTTTTCTTAGGGTAAATACTGAAAAGTAAGATTGTTGATTTTAAAA
>NW_007729656.1:220413-224012 GCF_000696425.1 Galeopterus variegatus
TCTATTTCACGTGATTCCCATCAAGCAACAAAAGTATGGTGGGTTTATAACTGTACACATATGTCATTGACTAGACTCTCAACAGTTGAGAACTTCCATTTCACCCTTAGACGAGAACTGCACATCTTCCTTAGGTTCCTGCACATCTCATGAGTGGAAGAGGTGCCCACAGACTAGGCCTGGCCCTGTGCACTTCCCACCTTGTGTCTCCTGCACCATCCACGGACATCTGATGCCTGCTGCCATCGAACATGTCACATTGATACATGACCTCTGACCCTACACATTTGTGTCATGATACAAGATGAGTCAGTACAGTGAACAGTAGGAGAATTTCTGGAAGCCCTTCCTCCCCTAGGACACATAGCAATAACTTAACTATCCCCAAGAGTGACTTAGACCACATGAATATATTCCACTAAGCCCAAGCAAATCAAGTCTCCTTTAGGCAATCCCAGAAAAGCCCACACCACTCCATGCCACCTGGCCCAAGGGGAGGTGTGGAGGAGGGGAAGTCAGAGTAGAAAGACAACGGTCTTAACCAATTACAGATGCAATATCTTACTTTTGCAAACTTTACCAAAGGATATGATCATGGGAACACGTAGGTGGTGAGGGGCCCTGAAGCATCTTCTTCCTTCGCCTTGTGCTAAATCCATCTCTGCTCTGGCTCCTGATGTAGTCCTCGTTCCATAGAATACACAGCCAAGAAATATTTGTAACATCCACTGATCTCTTGTGAACATAGAAATAGTAGGACCCGAAAACCTCAATTTGAATACCCTGACTCTGACTAGCCAGTGTCTTTGGACAAGAGACTTAGCTGCACTTGAAACTTAGTGTCCTAATCTGTACAATGGGAGCAGTGATGCCAATCTCACAAGGCAACGTGGACTAAACGAGATTGTGTACGTGAAAACGCCCGACACAAAGTTGGGGTGCTGTCAGTGATGCTGCTGTTGTATCCTAAATATGGAAAATGGGGCCGTCTGAAAGNTCAAGAAATATTTGTAACATCCACTGATCTCTCGTGAATATAGATATAGTAGGACCCGAAAACCTCAATTTGAATACCCTGACTCTGACTAGCCAGTGTCTTTGGACAAGAGACTTAGCTGCACTTGAAACTTAGCGTCCTAATCTGTACAATGGGAGCAGTGATGCCAATCTCACAAGGCAACGTGGACTAAACGAGATTGTGTACGTGAAAACGCCCGACACAAAGTTGGGGTGCTGTCAGTGATGCTGCTGTTGTATCCTAAATATGGAAAATGGGGCCGTCTGAAAGCCAGGCCCCAGCTTTCTGTGCTAACAACCTCTAAGGTGTTTTCAGCTTAGAAACACTCCAGGATTCAAAATCCCCACGGAAAAAAGTCAGGGGAGGATTTAAAGAAATAGTTACAAATGATTTTTCGCAGGCTAATCTGTGGCTCTGTGTTGGTCAAAGAAGATTAAGGGCTCCCGGAAATTCAAAGCCTGATTAGTTCAAATCCTATCCCAGGAGCCAAGAGGGGAGGGTGCCACAGCTCAATATTCTGTGCACAAGCCGGGATTTTTTTAGATAAGCATTTCAGGAAGCTACCAGAAGGTGAATGGTTTCCAGAAAGCTGTGACTTTAAAACAAATGCACTAAAGCAGAGAGAGCTGAGCTCTGCTCACAACCTCCAGACCCAGAGGCCCCTCCCTGAGGCTGTGGCCTGTCCCAGCCTCAGCTCAGACACCCCAGCAGCTGCTGGAAACCAATTCCTTCCTGTAGCCTTCGGGGACTGGGAGAAGTCAGAAAGGGTGACCCTGGAGGCTGATCATCTCCTGACTCGTGACCTCCTCCCGGCCCCTCCTCCAAGCTCTGCTGAAGGTGAGGAGGTGAGCATATGTCTGCACTTAATGGGAAACAAATTAAGTGACAGCTTAAATCTTGCACCAGGTCGGGCGGGTGGGGACATGAGTGATGCATCTTCAAGACGGTGATCCATCTTCTCTGTCTCCCAAGAGAAAGGCAGATCCGCGGAGAGAGAAGAGAGGGGCAGGGAAAGGACTCGGGAAGGGATTAGCTGGCCCAGTGACATCACTCAGTGCTGCCCCTGAAAGGTGACCCTGCTCCAGATCTCCGGAAGGCCCCCCAGAGCTTGCAGTATCTGCAAGGAGCAGGATTCTGACAGGCCCAGGAGGCCCCAACAGTCTCAACTGCTTTTCTCCATTGCACAAGCACACTCATCACTGGCATGTATTGCATCCCTACTATGTGTCAGGCACGTTACTAAACGTTATCTCATTTCATCCTCGCCAAACTCCAACAAGGGAAGTATAGTCACTGGCGGAAAAACTGAGGCTCAAAGAGGTCACACAGAGCCTGAATTCAGAGCCAGGTAAAAATCTCTGATTTTTCAAGGTTTTGGTTTGTTCTGATAAAAGAAGCCTTTGCTGAGTCTTGAGCATGTGCATATGGGTGGCTCATGCATGACCAACCCTGAACCCTGAGGAGGTAAAACAGCAAACATTCAGGGCATCGATGGAAGGAATCAGAGGAAAAGCTACTCAGAAAACTGGTAAGAATCAGAAAAAAATAACAGCCACCGGTGAGCGTATGCTGTTAAGACCCAGCTAACAGATGCAGGGCTCAGCAGCTGGCCTGCACTGAGCTCATGACAACCAGGCAGTCCTAAACTGGCAAGCTGAGACTGTGTTGGAACCCACCACTCACACTTCTCTGTCGAAGCCTGAGGTTTTCCCTTTATAATCCCTGCCCCTGCCCTGTCCAGGGGGCAGTCTTTGCAGGGTCCACTCCTGTCAGACTCTGCTGGCTGCTCATGAATCCCAGTGCTCGCGCTGTCCCTGAGTCCTTCTTTGACAATTAATCTGAAGGCCCCTGACATGGTTGTAATGTTTGTCCCCTCCAAAGTTCATGCTGAAGCTTAATCCCAACATGGTATTTGAAGGTGGCACCTGTAAGAGGTGATTGAATGATGAGGCCTAGACCTTATGAATGGATTATCCACTCATGGATTACTGGGTTAATGGAGTAATGGGTTGCCAACTCCAACTCCCCTGACAGGGAGAGAAGAGAGCATGTGGACACACTCTTGCCTGTCACCATGTGCTCTTTTGGGTCTCTGCAGAGAGTTCCCTCCAGAAAGAAGGCCCTCACCAAGTGCGCTCCCATGAGGACTTCCCAGCCTCCAGAACTCTAAGAAATAGAATTAATTTCTCTATAAATTACCCAGTGTCAGGTGTCCTATTATAAGCAACAGAAAACGGGCTACGACGGCCCCCAGCCCACGTTGCCTAATCCCTCTGCTGGCTGAGGTTGTCCCTCCCTTGCCAGACAGTAACTCAGTTTAATACTCATATGTCTCACAGTCTTTTTTTCTCTTTCTCAAGTTTGTTTTTGTTGAACTACTCCTAACTAAGCTTTTATCTCCAGGCTTAATCCCTCCAATCTAACCTAAAAATCCCTGGAAGATTAAAATTGCCCAAGCTTAACTTTGATCACATCAGATGCTACCCACAGTCACTCAATAGGAGCTCCCCATGCTTAAAATCAAACCCCTTATACCAGGATTCACATCACTCTTGTTCAAGGCAGACTGAGCTACCGTGGG
>NW_007729656.1:225139-225857 GCF_000696425.1 Galeopterus variegatus
ATGCTACCCACAGTCACTCAATAGGAGCTCCCCCATGCTTAAGATCAAACCCCTTATACCAGGATTCACATCACTCTTGTTCAAGGCAGACTGAGCTACCGTGGGCGCCCTGAGCAGAGAGCACATCTCACCACCATTGGGATGGCTGGTCCACACTTCTGGTCTCACCTTGCAGGGGCTCCAGGCCTGGAGGAGAATAGAGAGGCATTTCTGGAGGAAGGGAGAGCTGTGTCTCCATGGCAGAAGGTTCAAGAACCTCTTCAGGAATCAAAGAAGTAAGCAGGTATCACTGAGGACATCTGGAGTCTGTCTGCAAAAGAAATCAGGAGCCACCGACTAGGGCAAATGACAGTTGGAATTCTGAGATTGAGGGGCTTCTTGCTTTCCCACATCTGTTCCCTCATTTGTGTCTTTTTCATAAAAACCTTTACAACAACAGCAGCTATCAGGCAGGAGGACCAGAAGGGTGATGTGACAGTATTCCACTCTGTAGCCTGTCCCCAGGAGAAAGAGTGGCTTCTGGGAGGGGAATGAAGCAGGCTGCAAGCCTGGAGCACGCAGGAAGGAAGAGTCAGCCAGGGACAGAGCAATGGCCCAGTGGCTCAGAGCGGGGAGGGGTGCCCAGTTCTGGTAACTAGCTCAAAAGACAGCAGCAAATGCACTGACTGTACACCAGATGGAGGAGCAAAGGAATCCTGAACAAGCGAAGACATCTTCT
>NW_007729656.1:226095-226897 GCF_000696425.1 Galeopterus variegatus
GAGCACAGTTCCAAAGTCGGCTTTGGAAGAGACTTTATTTTAGCAAGTGAAAGTGAAGTGGTAAAGGAAGGTGATTTGTGGTTGTGCTTCACAGGTTTCTGTATTTGCTTTAAACATAGTCGACATTTAACAGCACATGCAGCTTCTAAATCTTCCTGTTATTTCTGGAGTCGGGAACTGCTGGAGGCTTCACATAAAAACCTGGTCCAAATTGGTTTCTTTTGTAAGAAAGAGAATAACAAGGAAGGAGGCCAACCTGGGGGACGGGTGGCCTTTTCCACCATTCTGATCTGTCTATAAATGTATAATTGCCATCCCCAGAGCCAGAAAATGCAAAGGGGTGTCAAGAACCATTTGAACACAAGAAGTGACAATGTCATAAGCTGGCTGGAGCTGAGTGTTGGAGCACTAATGACCATAATTTAGTTTGGTTTCTACTTATAACTACACGGGTTTTTAATTGAAATAGAAGAGAGAAAATTGCTAGAGAAGGAAGTAGAGAAACAAAATTACCCCCAGGAAATTGGGAAATAAGTGAAATGAACAACAATCATGATCCAATTACCTCTTAAAGGTCCCACCTTTCAAATACTATAATGGGGATTAAGCTTCATCATGACTTTGGAGGGGACAAACACTCAAACCCAAAATGACTACCAGAACGAACAGAGGAGAGAGTGCAAGTGTTTTATGCAGGGATTCAAAAGAAACCTGTTGGCAATGGGCTTATTTGCATTTGTTCTGAGGGATGACCCAGACAGAAATTAGCAAATTCCCTACAAAAGAGAAACTTGGCAGGGCT
>NW_007729656.1:226985-227952 GCF_000696425.1 Galeopterus variegatus
CTGAGGGATGACCCAGACAGAAATTAGCAAATTCCCTACAAAAGAGAAACTTGGCAGGGCTAGGAAGTGACTACACCACCTGTTTGAGTGAGTGAGCAGGACGGAAGCCGTGTTGGGACCTAAGACCACATGGGCCGTAAAAGATTCTGAAAGGACACCATTTTTTTCTTGGCATGCATTTCTCTGAGTTCCCTCTTTCCACATGGTTATTTGATATTTTGAACCTTGGTTATGGGGCAAGATGACATTATTTACATAAATGTAAAGTTGTTTTTCAGCCAGCCTAGAGCTGCAAACTTGCAGATTCACACTTACTATCCAGACCCTGGGATACCAAAGAAGACATCACTAAAGCTGTGCTGATTCCACCCCTCCAGTAGGACCCTGAGATAACAGAAAGGATGGGAGCAGAAAACAGACAGAGCCTTGGTGAGACCTTGCACCTGTCTCCCCGATGCAGCTCAAATCCCCCTCCCTCCTGCTTTTCATTTCCCACGTTCCAGTCCCTCAGCCCCTCTTTAAAAACCCATGAGTAAATCTGAGTCTTTGAGATGGCTTTCTCTGGCCACTGTCTTTCAGGTTTACCGGAGAGATGGGTGAGCCTCACACTTCTCCTCAGGTCACTGGTGTTCCTGAATGAAAGCTGACTTGCATTTTCACCAACATTTGATTTTTGAATGGTTTGCTTTTGGAAGCAGGCAGGCAGCAGGCCCTGTGCCTGGTATCACCCCTTCCTTACAACAAACCATTCCAAGCCAGGTACAGGGAAGCCAGACACCCAGAGGAACTCTGGCCTCCTGCCCAACAGCAGTTAGATCACTAAATGGCAGAGATTCTGGAATCTTCATGTCAATTAATAATTAAATTTGGCAAAACTATAACCTATGACTTAAACCAGATAGCAGCAAACTTTTACAGTAAAAGGCCAGATGATAAACATTGCAGATTTTGAGGGCCGCGTAGTTTT
>NW_007729657.1:0-27366 GCF_000696425.1 Galeopterus variegatus
TCATTGGTGGGAGCTAAAAAAAAACAAACAAATTAATTCACCCACATACACACACACAAAAGAACCGGGGGTGGGGGTGGGAAGAAGATATAACAACTATACTTTTATGAAGTTGTTACAACAAGCAAACGGAAAGGACATTCTTGGGGGGAGGGGAGAGAGGGAGGAGGGAGGGAGGTGTCGGTGATGGGCCATAATAATCATATACATTGTATATTGACAAAATAAAAATTTAATGAAAAAAAAAAAAAGAAAGTTCTACGTCTTTCCCTTAAGACTGTCAAGATGGACATTACTAATTGCACTCTTATGTAGTTTATTGAACTTTTTCAGATTTATATTTAATAAGTTTAATATATGACATTTCCCACAACCTGGTTTGTCTCTTAAAAGCTCTGTGTTCATTTGACTGTCATGGTCACTAGAATGTAAATCTGTTCTTTCTATTCTTTGTGTTAATGAGACTATTAATGGCAAGCATAATACTTATGTCAATAAGATGTTTTCATTTCAGAACTTCTCATCAAATACCATTGTGACAAATAGTGTCTACTAATTCTAACTAAAGAAAAATCAAGATTTCAGGTTTATTATTTTCATGTATTCAAGGGGCTAAGTTTTAGAAACCTCTGACCCCCAGCACTGACAAGTGTATTCAATTCTTATTTTTATAATGTTATAATTTATATCTTGATTAAAACTACAAATACCTGACTTTTTAAAATATTTACTTTATTTAATTATTTATTATACATACATGTGGGGTACAACCTGACATTTTAAAAAATGATAAAGTTTACACTTTTTTATGTAATATTTATTCTTGTTTATTTTGGCTGAGGTTTCAGCTTTTACATATTGTTGCTTTGCATTGCTTTGCCCCCCACGGATTTGTCACCCCACATCCCCTGGGTGATGGAAATGCAAAGGATTACTCAAAGCCCATCTCTTCTGAGCAGTGGGAGTCTCCAAAGTGGTTAATCTCCCTGGGAATACTCAAGCAAGAGTCAACCCTTCCATTTGGGAAATTAACGCCAAATTGGGGTTCTTTTCCTGCATTTATTTTCCAGACCAGGAAGTTACAGGAAGAGAACAAAGGTGGGGTTATAGTTTAACAATATAGGTTGGTGACTTTTAGTGAAACAAGCCAGATGACATTCCAGTAGACAATTAAGTGGTCTTATCAACAACAGTTTGATCTTAGCAAACATTCCTTCTTAACAGCACTTTCTCAGTATTTTTACACAACAATCAGTAACTAGTCTGTCTTTGAGCCAGAAACCTGCTGTGCCACAATCCTTATCTTGCAACAGAGACTTATAGCCTGAGGGAAATTTCCTGTCCTTGCAAGGTCAATAATTGAAACTGCAAGGCTTTGGAAAACCAGGCCCTTTGAAGAACATATGCTTTATAGTATATTCCACAACATATCATTTGAATATACATTTTGACATCTATTGTGTTAGTTTGGTGTTCTTAAAGTCATACTAGAATGTCCTCTTTCAATTCTTGATGACTGTATTATAAGGACAAAATCAAGGAGAGAATCCCACGGCTGCTGAGAGACTTGTCTCATTTCTTTTCAGACCTAGAGCATTGCTATATTGCCTCCTGGACTGATTCAGAAAAATTTCTTTTTGTTAAATACACTCTCCCCCACCACTCAGCTCTCTCTGCTCTCTATGTATATCTCAGTCAATTTTTTTGGGTGGACTCTGTCCTTTGCTACTTAAAATTTTTGCTTATATCCTTAATCCTATTTCTGGATCTCAGAAAATAATGTCCTCAATTATGTGCTAGTTTTTCTGGTGTCACAACCTTATTGTGAAGATACTCTATCTGGCTCTGGGTAAATTTACCTGTATGTCCCTGAGGTAACACAGTGTGACATCTCTCATACAAGATCCATTCCATAATTTTAACCACTGAGGACTGCATTTCTCTAGACCTTTCTGTTTTTCTCCTCTCTCTTTTCTTTTTTTTCCTCCATTTTCAGCCAGTTACCTCATATTTAAAGTGTAGTCCTTCTACAACCAGTCTGCCCAGCCTGTCCCCTAACAGAGTCCATTGCTGATATTGCAGCTTCTCTAGTGATACATGGAGAATATAGACACTATTAAATTATCATTGTTATCAATCCTTTATTTCCAAAAGAGACTGTCTTAGTATTAACACAATCTTCATAACAACATGATTACCATCATCGGCTTGGTAGAAGTCTTAACACCAAGGCCCTAATTAAAGCTATTAAGTTTGCTGTGGTAATGACATGATGAGTGAGTAGAAATCACAAATACCAAGCCATTATTATCTCATCTTCTTTAATGTCAAATGAGGCCTTTTTCAAGTCAACCCTGCCATGTTCTCATTGGTTGGCATCACTTCTAAAGATGGTAATTTATTTGGAATTGATCAGCCATTAATTTAACATTTTTAAATGTCAAGGCTTAAAGCTGATAATAAGACAGAGGCCAATAGGCATAGTCATGTATAGTGGCTTCTTTGATAAGATTTAGGGATTGCAAAAACTCTCATATCCCAGGTTAGTTGACCAAAAGAGGCTCAATGGGTCAATTTGATTTTTTCCACTAGAGGAAAAAAAAAAGTACATTTTAAAAAATACTTTAATTGGGGCCGGCCCATGGCTCACTCAGGAAAGTGCGGTGCTGATAACACCAAGGCCCCGGGTTCGGATCCCATATAGGGATGGCCGGTTCGCTTGCTGGCTGAGCGTGGTGCTGACAACACCAAGCCAAGGGTTGAGATCCCCTTACTGGTCATCTTTTTAAAAAAAAAAAAAATACTTTAATTGTTTTAGGTACTTTACCTATGCTTAATTTTCACTACGGCCCTATTATTGTCTCCATAATAATAAATGGAGAGACCAAAGCTCAGAAGATTAAAGAGAAAAACTGAGGAGCAGGATTAAGATGTGGATAGATTTATGTGACCTCATTGTCCGTTTTCTTTCTATATTCTACTACCGTGCAAAGAGGAAAATTTCCTAACTGTTTACTAGGTACATTACCTTGAAAAAGTTGTTTTACTCTTCTAGCTACAGTTTTCTTAAGTAGGCATAATAATAGTAACTATCCATTAGGATTGTCTTGAAGGTTAAATTTAAAATTCTTAGTATAGTTTCTAGCATATAGAAGATTAAATATGTGTTATATGATAATGATAAATATCATGAAGAAAATAATTGCTGTAGATTAAACCATTGAGAAAAATTCTGGAGGCAGTGATGTGGCATTTTAGAAAGAACACCTTTATTGGGAATGGACTTGGGAAGAGGAAGAACTGGAAGGTGCTTCCAAGATCTCAAGCCTGGCTGACGGAGAGGATTAGGATTGCATTATAAAAGAGGAAAAAGATAAGAGTAGTGGTCTCATTGGTAGTCAAAGAAGGTGGGCTTTGTTGTTGGCTCATGGAGTTTTGTTGAATCTCTATCAGACTGTCAAGGTGGGGATGTCCAACACGAAGTTGTATGTGTGGGGATGGTGATCAGGAGAGTAGTGAGGGCTGAAGAACTATGTCTGTGAGGTCTCTGCATACGCCTCTGTCTGAAGCTAGTGGAGTCAATGAAATGCATCAGAATGAGAATTTAAAGTGTGGAGGGAAAATGGAAACAGACTCTTCATAGTATCTACATTAGGGACACAAACAGAGAACAAGCTTACCAACAAAAAATGACCAAGACCAAGGAGTTCATCAAAGCAATTGTAGGGTTTTTTTTGTTTGTTTGTTTTGTTTTGTTTGCGGGGAGTGGGGGACGATAAGTGACTTCCTGCTCTTATGTTGGCTAAAGAGTCAAAACAACCCTGCACATCTGAAAAAAGATGTAAAGACCCATTGGCCTCCTCAACTTCTTACCCATACCACACAGACCAAGAATGTGTAACTTTATGAAGAATGGTGTATGTGTTATATTTTATGCTTTTTGTTATGGAATCAGAGTAATGTCTGCCAATTCCTTTTAATTTTTCCTTCTATTCAGACACTGCAGATTTCAAATAAAATTATGGCAGAATGTGAGGATTGGAAGAATGAGGCAGAGCTTTTCATCTCAGGATATTCCTCTTAAATTATGTTAGATTGTAACTTTATCTGCCTGATCTTACATCTCAAGGATAGAGAACCTATTTTCATAGGGTAGCACTCAAATATTGCTAAGCAAATCAATGAATAAATAATCAACAAATGAACAGATACAGGTTTTACCCTCGTAAAAAGCCATGCTTAAAATTGTGGGTTTTTAAAAATATATATTTAACTATTTAGAGAAGGAGATAAGCAAGCAGTGGGAAGAGAAAAGAGTATTACCTCAGACTAGCAAAGCTGAACTTGACAAATGGATACCAGACACTGGGATTTAGGGAGAAAGCTTTGCAATTCTAGCTGCCATCTAGCTGTGGATCTGAGAAGTGAATTCCTCCCTTACCCAAGTGAATGGTGAAGGAAGGCAAGGAAACTGTTTACTAATGTTCTTTCTGCCCACATTCCACTGTCAGATATTCTGTCATATAATCTTACTTTGATGCAAGGAAAGTTTGGAAATGCAATGTTCCTGTGTACTAGCAAGCTTAAATGGAATTGGTGAACATCTAACCACTAATGTTCTGTTTACCAGCCTCTTCCCCAGGAGCTCAGTAAGCACATAATCTGCATTCCAAATTATAATAGCTGGTACTTTTAGCAAATATTTTGCCACTGGATGACAAAGGTATCCTGCAGACCAATCTACTATATCTCTTTTCTCACCAGCTGATGCCTAACTTCTGTTAAAAAAAAATAGCCATAGCTTTTGGCAACTCAATGTTGATACTAATATTACTAATTTCTGGATTAGTTGAGGCTATTCTGAGGCATCAAAACACCCCCCAAAATCTCATGACTTAACTCAATGAAACGTTGTCATTAGCTTATGTCTCAGTGTGATATAGAAAATGAGAAGAATCTCCCAGCCAAGACTCTTTCAGACGGAAACTCAAGGGCTTTGGCCCCTTTTACCCATGCATGCAGATGAGGAAAAGTGAGTGTATAAAAAGTCATGAAAGATAGTTTATGACCAGTTTCCTTTTGGCTATTGTGTGTACAAATAGGCTATAGGGAAAAAAGGTAGGGAAGGAATACACTAGTTAAGAGACTATTGCAACAATCCAGGTGAGAACTGGTGGTGATTGTAGATGGAGTTAGAGGTGGAGGCTGTGAGAAGAAAGAGGACATTGGATAAAAATTTAGGGGACAGCCAATAAGTTTGGTGAGTGAGAGAGAGAGAAGTCCAAGTTTTATCGCCAATCAGTGGCAGAACCCAGATTCTGATCTAGATCTTGTTCTAGTGTCTGAGTTTGTTGCACTCTTCCATATGGCTTTGACTTTATGCCTCTGCTTATGTGTGGGATAAGCAAATACTTACAGACTTTGTAGCTCAGAAGATAAAATTCTCCACTGCTCTGATGGGTCTTGGCCAGCAGGTTCACAGTCTGGTCATTGCATGGGTGGGGAAGGTTCTCACTCATGGATACTGCTCATGCTTCTTGTTAATGAATAAGGCACATTATCCAATGGCTCGGTCAAATGTTCTTCCCCTCAGTCCACATAGATTTGGTTGTCTTGTCCATTTTCAGGCTCACCAAGAGGCACGTAAGGTAATCTGAGGTGCTGGCTTGTCTCTAGCTGGCCTCAAGATGAAATGACTAAATTCAACTCCATTGTTGAGACGATGTACAACTGTTGTTCTTTAATTACTCCTACTTACATTTACCACATAATGTGATTCATTTGCTTAAACCCACTGCAATAGTTGCTGCCCTAACAAATGCTATCCTGAGAGTCAGATTAATGTTCCCCTTTGTTTCCAGCTTATCTCCAGCCTGTCTGCAGTAATATACTCAACCCAAACAAGCATATTTTTCACTCGCAGCCTGCCTTTTATGAGTCCCACTGACAGTTCCTTAATAAATAATGCATTTTTAAATGTTCCTAAGCTTTTCTCCTTATTAATAATTCCAGTAGCTTTTCCATGGCTGAAGGGTTTTATTTGGTCACTGGCTAGATTTTATTCTTGCTTGTTTCTCTATATTTTACTTTCTTAGACTAATGTCTGGACAAAGAGGATGTTACAACTGTGCTCCATTAGTAGCAGGTATTTAATAATTATGAGTTAGTACATACATTCAGATGTATAACATAGACTTTCCTGGGTGTTTTTGGTTTTTGTAGCTCCCGGTCTTTTGTAATGGGAACAAAAGAAAATCCTTGGGTTCCACTGAGAAGATCTTTAGGGCTGATTCTCTGGAGACATATTTGGCACCATGTTTGAAAAATGCATTCCAAATATCATGTTTATATATGAGAACTTTATTTTTGGTGTTTTAAACAAACTACCTTTTCTATATTTATCTATAACAATGAGGAACTATAACTAATGCCTACAGATATGTTTTTGTCACCAAACAGTGGTTCAATTAATTCAGAAAAAAAAGTCAATTTGAGGGGGAAAAAAGAGCAGATTCATATAATTACTCATTGTTCACAATGCTTTTCATTGTTCTTTTGATAACACATAGACGGTGTTTATTCCAATCTTTCTCCATGAAGCATTTTTTTCATAGCCCATATCTATGTCTTCCTGTTCTGAAGTCACTTGTTTATGGCTACCCAGTGTGGGAACTGTTTATGTACTGTTCTGTAGGATCCTCTGATTGTTTCATCATTATTATTTTCTCCATGTATATTGTGAATTTGGTGTGGCAGTAGCAAGGATTTGGCTTAGTCACATAGCATTTAATGTGTGAATTATTAGAGGAAGTTCACTCAGTAAATATGTTCTGGTTAATTGATTTGTTTACATCTATTTGCGTTTTATCCTTTGTGTGTGTTTTGTTTTTTTTTTTTTTTTTTTTTTTTTTGTATGCTTGTCAGGGGGTTTTGTCATTAGTGGAAACTTCACAAGCCAGCAATTATGTTTTCAGGTTTTTTTGTATCTGTGTTGACAACCAGATTATTGTAAGTACAGTAAGTGTTAATAAATGATGTTGTGCTACAAAACAGAGAATGGAAATTTCAACATGATAAGGAAGTTGTCAAAGTAAATTCCTCTTTCTAGGAATTAAACAGGTCTTTAAGTACTGACTATAATGCAAGATGTAATTTGTATGATGACATTCTTTATGCTGTTGTAAAACCAGTTTTACACTAGTTAGCATCTACACTCCATATACTCAGCTTACAAAAAGGAAAGGAATGTTGAGAAAAAAACCTAAACATGTTTAGATTCTAGGAAGTTCTGATCTGGAAAACAATTCCGATAATCCCATTATGGCAAGTACAATCTCACAAAAGCACTCAGTCTTTGGAAGGCAGATGATATCAATTCCCCCACTCACATCCTCTAACTTTATCTCTTCGATGCACACCAATCAACTTGCAATCTCCAGTCTCCTGCAACTTGTTCATTTACCCTTTATTATTTACCTTCCCTTTGCCGTGCTTCCTTTCCCTGTCTCCATTCCCCATGTCCCTACCAGCATTTCCTTCACTTTCCAAATAAAATACTTGCACTTGAATGTTTGAGTCTGTTCCTACTTCTGGGGAAACTCAAACTAGGATACTTACATATACTTCTTATTTCAACAGAGAACAGAACTGTATTACTAGAGGTGGGGAAGGCGAGGAGGAGGGTGTTATAGAGAAATTGGTTAATAGACACTAAGAATGATTACATTTTGTAATGATGAATATGCTAATTATCCTGATGTGATCACCACATATTGTACACAAATACTGATAGACTGTATCCCACAAATATGTACAATTGATTATGTTCCAATAAAAAATATTTGTTTTTTATTAATTTTATTTATTTTATAGAAATTCATCCTTGACAAATGTAGAATTATTTGGGTGAGTAACTTAAGATTGCTTTTTAAAAAAAGATTTACTCGAGAAATAGGAGCATGCTCCCTCATGAGGAAGATCTGCTGAAACAAGCTCAACTTGTATCTTCATTGAGACATACAGTGTCCTATTAGCAAGGCTGCTGAGGAAGGCAAATAAAAGTGTTGGTAAATAGCTCAGAACTGCATGGAAGCAGCCACCTCAGATACCAGGTAGAATTTCAGTTTTTACATTTATCCTAGAGTTGCCAAGGAGGTAAAAGCAAACCAAAGTGCTCATACCATGAGCATGGCATCACTGAGCCAAAAAGGCAAACCTTAGTGATGCACTCAAAGTAATCTCCTTTAATCCTTTTAATTGCCTTAATTTCTATTTCAGCTCTGACCCAGAGACACTGTTTCTAAGGAAAAGCTGATTGATTGTCTGAAAATAGTCAGTCCCGATACTGCAGTTGGAATGTGAGGCATTGGCTCAGGGAATGAGGGAGATGTCATGAGTTACCCTCGAGCTGATTTTCTCTTCTGGCTGTATGCATCAGAGCTTGGTTTATAAGTAATGCCCATTCACTAAGAATGCAAAACTAACATCTTACATGTTACCGGGATATGGATCTCAGATTAGAAATTGTTTTAGTTTTTATTTCAGGGTCCAATGATGAAATATAAGGTTATGTGTTGACACCCACACCACATCAACCTCTGCGGCTTTCCTCCCATGTGCCTTCTACACACACTCTCCTCCTGCTTCTGCATCTATTGAACATTGTTTGCATTGCAATACCCCAGGTCAAATGAAATCAGATTTTCAATCCCACAGAGACTTCTAATCCATTCAAGTCCTTCTTCTACATTTAAAGTCAAGAACACTCACTTGGACCTCTAACTTGAAAGTAGAAAAATTGAGGGTATTCACTTATTTTTATTCTCATGATGCCCAACACTCTTTGGAGAACTTACTTAATCTTTTTATTTTTTTTTAATAAATGAGCCATCCACTATTTTAAATCATCAGGTGGACCCCTTGGTATCACTCACCCTTGCCTTTTCTTTCTCATGACATTCTCCTCAATGGTGATTTCAAAGTGTTCTCTAGCTCATCAGACCCTTTACTTCTAGTCTGTTCCTGTGAGTGAGAAACTTGTCTTTTATTACATCAAAAATGTTAGTACTAAGAGTGGTCTTCTGGAAATTTCTGCCCAAAACATGTACACTTATATTCACACATACCCGAAGGTCAGAAGAGCAACACTTCTGCAGAGAAGGTGTTTCTTCTGTGCAATGGCAGCTTTTCCACTTGTCTTTGGTTCCATGACTGATTCTCCTATGCCTTCAATTTCCCTAACAATATTGAGTTCCTGCTCAACTTAGGCACATTCTCTAATCCTTTATCCCTACTTATCACATTCATTTTCTGTCTCCCATTCTATTTGCAAATAACTGAAATCCAATGTTATTCCCACCTCCGGACTTGTTTTACGATGTTCTCATCAAAGATACTGCTTGCCCAATGTGGAAAGCCGTTTTAGTTCTTATATTACTAGACCCTTTCTGTTATATTTGATCTTGTTCATCACTTTCAATTTCTTCAAAATTTCTTTTTTTCTTTTATTTTATTTCATAGCCCTGTTGCATAGTTCTGGTCTCTTCTTTCACTTTGAAGATCCATTCTCTTAAGTGTTGTGCCTCTCGGGGTTCTGCCCTCAGCCCATTCCTCTTTTCTATGCATGCTTCCACCATAGATGATCTCATATCTCCTCATGAGATCAACTAATATCTATATGCCAAATTATGGTCAGTCTCTCTGCTAGAGAGCTCTACTTTGAAATTCAGGTTCACATATCCTAGTACATGTTAGGTACATTCACCAGGTAGCCCAAATCCAACAAGTCCAAAATTGACTCACTATTTTGCTCTTTAATTTTCTTTTTATCAATCCCCCAAAGACACAAAAGTTTTCTCCCAAAGATCTCTCTAGTTCCCCCATCTTCTCCATCCCTGTGATATTTCAAGCTTGCCATCTCTCACTTGGACTGCTGTAGAAGCCTATCACTTTGTCTCCTTATATATAGGACTGATTCTTCAAATGCAATCTTCACTCTGTCACTAAAGCAATGTTTCTAAACCATAAATTGAACCACGTTCTTCTGCTAAAAATCATTCCATTGATCCCTTTCATAATAAATTATGAAATCCCTTCCATAATATAATTAATGCAGCTTTTAATTTTACCCACAGTCTGCTGCCAGCCCATTTTGGTACCCTTATTTAGTTCTGATTCTTGTACCTAACTTTTGTTGTAGCACCACAGAACTTACTGTAGTTTCCTGCATATTCCTATATATATATTTTTTACTCTTGCACAGTGCCTTCACTTATTTCTATGCTCTGCTGTAATATTCATACCTCTTATATCTCAGCCAGGAGATAAAAAATATTTAAAATAAAAAAATAATTTAAAAATATTTTTTAAAAAACAGACTTTATTTTTTAGAGCAGTTTCAGATTCACAGCAAAAATGAGAGGAAGGTGTAGAGATTTCCCACATACCTCCTGCCCCATATATACATAGCTTTCTCCATTGTCAATATCCTCCACCAGAGTGGTGCACTTGTTACAATTGATGAACCTACATTGACATATCATTACTAACCAAAGACTGTAGTATACATGAGGGTTCAGTCTTGGTGTACATTTTATAGGTTTGGACAAATGTATAATAACATGTATCCATCATTATAGTATCATACAGAGTAGTTTCACCACCCTAAAAATGCTCTGTGCTCTGCAGATTCATTCTACCCTCCCTCCAACCCCTGGCTACCACTGATCTTTTTATTGTCTCCATAGTTTTGACTTTTCCAAAATGTCATAGAGTTGGAATCATGCACTATGTAGCCTTTTCAAATTGGCTCCTTTCATATAGTAATATGCATTTAAGTTTCCTCCTTGTCTTTTTATGGCTTGATAGCTCATTTCTCTTTAACACTGAATAATATTATATTGTCTGGCTTTACCACAGTTATATCTATTCACCTACTGAAGGACATCTTCATTGCATCAGAGTTTTGGATATTATAAATAAAGCTGCTATAAACATCTGTGTGCAAGTTTTTGTGCTGTATATACACTTTCGACTCTTTTGAATAAACACCAGAAGCACTATTGCTAGATTGTATAGTTAAGAGTAGGTTTAGTTTTATAAGAAACTGCCAAACTGTCTTCCAAAGTGCTGGTACCATTTTTCATTTCTACCAACAATGAACAAGAACTCCTGTTATGTCACATCCTTGCCAGCATTTGGTGTTGTCATTATTCTGTATTTTGGCCATTTAGGTAGGTTTGTAGTGATATCTCATTGTTGTTTGAATTTGCATTTCCCTGATGACATATAATGTGAAGCATCTTTTCATATGCTTATTTGCCATCTGTATTTTTTTTTTTTTTTGATGTGGTGTCTGTTAATGTCTTTGGCCAGATTTTTTAATCTGGGTTTTTGTCTTCTATTGTTGAATTTTAAGTTTTATGAATGTTTTGAATAACAGTGATTTATCAGGTATGTCTTCTGTAAATATTTTCTCCCAGTCTCTCACCTGTCTTTTTATTCTTTTGATGGTGTATTTTGCAGAGCAAAAATGTTTAAATTTAATGAAACTCAACATATCAATTTTTTCTTTTATGGAGTGTTCCTTTGGTGTCATATCTAAAATTCATCACCAAACACCAGGTCATCTAAATTTTTTCCTATGTTACGTTCTAGGAGTTTTATATCTTTGTATTTTACATTTAAGTCTGTATTCTATTTGAATTAATTTTTGCAAAGTTTTGTAAGGTAGATTTATTTATTTATTTTTTTGGTCTGTGAATGTCCAGTTGTTCAAGCATTATTTGTTGAAAAGACTACCTTTGCTCCCTTATAGTGCCTTTGACGCTTTATCCAAGACCAGTTGATAATATTTATATGATTCTATTTCTGGAATATCTATTCTTTTTAATGAATCTATTTGTCTGTTTTTTCACCAACATCATACTGTCTTGATTACTGTATTTTTATAGCAAATCTTGAAGATGGATAGTGCAAATACTCTTCTCCTTCAATCATGCATTAGCTATTCTGGATCTTTTGCCTGTTCATAGAAACTTTAGATTCAGCTAGTCAATATCCACAAAATAACATGCTGGGATTTTGATTGAGATTGCATTAAATTTATAGATCAAGTTGAGTAGAATTGACATCTTGACAATATTGAAACTTCTTATCTATGAACACGTAATGTCTCTCCTTTTATTTAGATCTTTGAGTTCTTTGATCAGAGTTTTGTAGTTTTTCTCATACAGGTCTTATACACATTTTGTTAGATTTATACTTATTTCATTTTTAGAAGTGCTAATGTAAATAACATGTGTTTTTAATTTCAAATTCTACTTGTTTATTACTTGTGTATAGGAAAATTATTGACTTTTGTATATTAACCTTGTACCTTGCAACCTTGCCATAATCATATATTGGTTCCAGGAGTTTTTTTGTCAATTCAATTCTTTCAGGTTTTTTATGTAGGCAATCATGCCATCTGCAAATAAAGATAGTTTTCTTCTTTTCTTTCCAATCAATATACCTTTTCTTTTCTTTTCTTGTCTTATTGCATTAGCTAGGATTTCCAATATGATGTTGAAAAGCAATGGTGCAAGGGGATGTCCTTGACTTATTCCTGATCTTAGTGTGAAGTTTCTTGTTTCTTACCATTAAGTATATTGTTAGCTATTAGCTATAGGTTTTTTGTAGATATCCTTTTGTAAATAATATTTTCCTCTCTTCCTAGTTTACTTAGAGTTTTGATCATGAAAGGATATTGGATTTTGTCAAATTATATTTCTGAATCTATTTGTATTGTTATGCAATTTTTCTTCTTTAGCCTATTGATGTGATGGATTACATCAACTGATTTTGGAATGTTAAACCAGCCTTACATACCTGGGATAAATCCTACTTAGTTGTGGAGTATAATTTGTTTTATGCGTTGTTGGATCTGATTTACTAGTATTTTGCCAAGAAGTTTTGAATCTGTATTTATGAGAGATATTAATCTGTAGTTTTCTATTATTGTAATTTTTTTTTTTCTTTTTGGGGTATTAGAGTAATGTCAGTCTCATAAAATGAGTTTAAAAAGTATTCTCTCAGCTTCTATATTCTAAAAGTGATTGCAGAAAACTGGCATAATTTCTTCCTTAAATATTTGGCATAATTTACCAGTGAACTCATCTGGGCCTGGTGTGTTCTGTTTTGGAAAGCTATTAACTATTGATTCAATTTCTTTAGTATACATAAGCCTATCCAAATTGTTTATTATTTCTTGTGTAAGTTTGGCAGATTTTGTTTTTCAGAAAATTGGTCCATTTCATCTTGGTCTTCAAATTTGTGAACACAGTATTTGGTCATAGTATTTGTTGATGCTGTGGGCTAAATCTTTGTGCCTGCCCTTTCCCTGATCAAATAAGTGATGATCAAATCAGGGTAATTCACATATTAATAATTATAAAACAATCATTTCTTTGTAATGAGGATGTACAATACTTCTCCTCTAGCTACTTGATAACATTCAGTAAATTACTGTTAATTATAGCTGCCTAGCTCAGCTGTATACCCATAGAACTTATTTTTCCTATTTAGCTATTGTGCATCCATTAACCAAATTCTCACTATCCCCTCTGCCCCTTTCCTTCTTCTAGTAACCTCAATTCTGCTCTATTCTTTTTTTTTTAGCCTAGAAAAAATACTTATCTCCACTCATAGTAAGAAAAGTGTGAAAAGTATACTGTGGCATCATTTTTTCACCTTTATAAATGGAAA
The DNA here is from genome assembly GCF_000696425.1 of Galeopterus variegatus. Lineage (NCBI taxonomy): Eukaryota > Metazoa > Chordata > Mammalia > Dermoptera > Cynocephalidae > Galeopterus > Galeopterus variegatus. The sequence continues at coordinate 13,744 of NW_007729657.1, forward strand.
TGACAAAATGTTTGATAATGAGGTATAGATAACTGTTGGCAAATAGACAGTCTTCATATTTTTGCTTGTTACTTTAGAAATGTATTTCAAGAAAAAGAAATGCAAAACCTTTTGGGCCTAGCAATTCCTCTTCTAAAAATTTATGCTTTTTTCATTTTTTTAAAAAATTTGGAAATGAACCTAAATGTCTGTCAACAGGAACTGCCTGAATACATTATAGTACATGCATACACGGGAATTCTGTGCATCCTTTATGAAAATAAGGCTATGCTATACACTAATATGCAAAAACACTCTAAGATATACTGTTAAAAGAAGAAAAAAAAAGATTTCGAACAATATGTTGATCTGAATTGTCCAATATGGTAGTAATTACCCGCATGTAACTACAGAGCCCTTGAAATGTTGATAGTGCAAGTGAGGAAATGCATTTGTAATCAATTAAAATTTCTAATCTGATACTTGATTCAGTTAGAAAAATTTTAAGTGTGGGTGTAATAAGGTGGATATGTGAATCTACTTTTTAAACTGTCAGTTTTATGAAGTCTACAAAGTAAATATCAGGTGATAATTATTGTCTGAATTAAGGTTTACAATAGGTATGAAATACACATTGGATTTTGAAGACTTGTTACAAAATATGTAAAACATCTCATTAATGATTAAAAAATGTTTTGGACACTCTGGTTTAAATAAAATATACTATTAAAATTGATTTAACTTGTTTCTTTTTATTTTTTTTTACTGTAGCTTCTAGAAAACACAAGATTATATATGTTACACTGTATTGCTATTGGACAATGCTGGTATTAAGTATGCATCTATCTATGAGAGGAAAAAAAAAGATTTTATATTTTTAAATGCATGGAGTATGCCTGGAAGGACATGCAAAAATCTAATTACCTCCTGGAAGGGAAACTGGGTGGCTCTAGTCAAAAATAGAAATGGAACTTAAACATCACTGTCTTCTTGTTTGTACCCTGTGAATTTGTTTTCCATGTGCTTGCAATCTATTTAAAATAAAAAAAAATATGTGTAAATTAAAAAAATAAGTTTCAGTTTTCATGAACATTTCCAGGGCTCTTTCCCTAGTCAGGGTGAGGTGCTTTATTTCTTCGATAATTCCCAGTTATCACTAACATTACACTTACTGAACTGTTTTATAATTTTCCATTTGCACCTTTATACCACACATGCTCTGAGCTTTTTGAGAACAAGAACACATCATTTTATTAATCTTTGTAATCTCATTACATAACCTATATATAATTATTTGCAGGAAATAATTTCTTAGCAGAGAGAGAGAGAGAGAGAGAAGAGAGAAAAAATAAATATTTCTCATTTCTCTCCATTGACCTTAACCCTGGTATTCTATACTCTGGAACTAAAGGACAGAGAAGGCAGAATTTTAAAAGTAAGAGAAAAAGAGAAGGTGAAAGAGAAAGAATTGATGATGCAGATAAGAGAGGATTTCACTTTCTCATCATCCTCTTTGCCCTGTGGTCACCTCAAATCCCTGTGGTGTCACTTTCTTGAACTGATTCACATAAAAGAGGAGTGAGGCCATAGCTAGGCCCACCCACTCTGCTCTGCTGGACATCAGGCCCTAGGGGATCCAAAACAGATGCTGGGAAAGGACTGATCCTCCCATTCCCTGGCCGGCTACCTCACATGTTCTCTTGCTTGCGACTTCTACCAACGGGTCTTCATTCTATCTGTTTTAGCCATGGAGAACAATGCAATTTCCCTTGCACAATGTGGCCCCTAGTACCTTGAGAAAGCTATTTAAAATTGAGAATTTGATGGATTTCCTGAAAATCTTATCCTCCTTTCAATTTCAACCAGAATAAAAAGGGTCTCTCATTTAAATTTTTATAGATAATTGACCAGAAAGAGTTCAGCTTTGCCTGGAAGCATTTATCTCAGATAAAATTGGAACATCTTATTAAAATATATTGACCTGTGGTAGCTAGAGGCTGTGGTGCTAAAAATATTATTAATAAAATGAATCACATTTCATAACAGGACTGGAGCAGCTAAAATCCTGAGAGAAATGTCAACTGTTTAGATGCAGAGAATGTGTGTGCATGTTTTTTCCCCTTGAAAGCTTTTATTGTTCTCTGGAAACAAATTGGCCCCAAGCCCAGAGCCTGTTAACTATTTTTTCAAGCTGATACCATGGTAGAAATTTGTGTCATTCTACTTTGTCCAGGCTGGGGACCATCTCTAATGGCAGGAGTTATGGCTGCAAAATTCTCCTTAAGAAGGATTGTATTCTCATGGTAGACTGGGATTAAAGATGGGTAGAAAGAGGCTAGGGTTAGCTCTCTGCTTTGCCATTGGATGCCATGCCTCTTCATGTTCTTGCAGCATAACCCAGTACATATGGTATTCATATCTAGGTGTCAGAAATCTATTGTATCAAAGCCCAAACCACACTTTGTGCAAAAGATTGACTCATATTACATCAGAATACTGGTGGTTCTCTTGGCATAACAGAAAACTTCTGTATAGGCAGAGATTGGAAAACTGTTAAATCTATAACAGATGCGGACATTCCCTCCATCACATCTCCATTCATGGCCACTCTACTTCACTTGAACAACCTTACAGAGACAGCACATTATGCTTTAGACAAATCCAAATCTTAAAGCCATTTTCCTTTAACATACCTACATTCTGTGTCCCTGGAGATTCTACCCTTAGTCTTTGTTTTATCTTTTTAAAAAAGTAGAACAAGGCTGGCTGGTCAGCTCAGTTGGTTAGAGCACAGTGCTATAACACAAGGGTCAAGGGTTTGAATCTCTGTACTGGCCAGCCACTAAAAAAACCCAAAAAATATGTTTGTGTGTGTGTGTGTGTGTGTGTGTGTGTGTATACAACTTTAATTTCTCTTTCTCATGATGGTCCTTTGCACCATGGGAAAGTTATTTTATCCTTCTTTTCTTCAATTTTCTCTTTTTGGAAAATGGAGATTATTATTATTATCAAGTTCTAGGGTTGTAGCTACTAATGTTAGTAGTAGTAGGTTGTTATTACCATTAGTAAATGATGATATGTATAGACAGTGTCTAGAACTGTTAACAAAGCATTCAGTAAATGTTGGCTATTTTTACTGTTATTTGAAGACAACATCATGGTCATAATAAATTTTATCTTTTCTAGAATAAATATTCTTACCACGCTTGGATAGATTTTCTGCAATGTAAGTATCCTCTTTAATACAGCAACCAGAACAGAACACACCATCTTGGTTGGGACCTGAATGGCAATACAGAGAAGACGGCTTCTGGGAATGCTCTTATGACTACTGTAATTCTAGCAAATTGCTTCAACCAACTTTACCTTTTTCAACAGCCACTAAATTATATAAAGCCTCCTGAGAATTAAATCTCCTATGTCTTCTTAATATGAACTTCACATGAGCCAGTTTTTAATTTGTGCTCTTTACTGGTTTGCCTTTTAATTTAAGGACAAAACTTTGTAATTATTCTTAATAAAGCTTATATTATTTGACTTTGTCCATTATTTTAACGTGCTGCAAATAGATTCTGTTTTTCAAATAGTTGGCTATTTCTGTGTCATAAAAAAAAAAGTTCAGATAAGCATGCTACTTACTTCAAGCATGTATTTCAAGTGATTTTCCATATAAACAGAACCTGAACAAAAGGAGTTGGATTGTTCTTGAATTTCACTCTCTATGACTGTCCTGTTCCTGTTCTGACATCAGGGTCTGTTCAGCTATCTAGAGATCTAATGCTTTGCTTAACTATTGGCAGCATTCACTTGAATATTGCCAATTTGAAGTATAATAAATAGACCTAAATTCTGTAACTTTGGTAAATCCACACCAGAAGCTGAGGAAGCAGCAGGAATCTAACAAAAAAGTTACTGAGGTATTGTAGAAGGGGCCCAATCCTGCATATCAGAGCCCTAATTTCCATTTATCTGGTTAAAGTGATTTGGCCCAGAATTAGGACTAGGAACATCAGGTGTAGGTGGCAATTTGCAGCAGGCATTTAAATTTTCCCCATAGGAAAGATTGCTTTACATGTACTTTATATCATCTTTTAGCAAATAAATGTCTATTGGCATTATAGTCTCCGGTCTGTCAATTCAGCAGTTAAATAGATTTGCATTTTTTTTTCTTTAAGAAAAATATCACCAGGAACAAAGGAAACAATCAATTTCATATCAGTTAAAGGGCTAAAGTTTTACCTTTTAGCAGGATTATTCCTGCAGATCATTTCTGAAAAGTAATTGAAAAATTGTGCACTTAGGTGGTGATAGACTTGTGCAGTGAGATGTTCAACCCAAAATAAATATTTAGTACTCCATCTGTTAGGCAAAGCACTTGCTAGGAATTTGGGGAGAGTCTGGCATTGACCACAGAGATTTAGAAGCAGGAGTGTCCAAAGGGACTAGGGAAGAAGGTAAGTCAGGTGTAAGCCTAGGATCTTCTTACCTCAGGTGTGGTGTCTGCTATATTTCCTCAATTTCTGCAGTAGAAATAAAAAAACATGTGTTTTTAAGGACAAAATATTCTTTTCATTCTGATCCTTCCCTGCTATGAATAATCAGACAGTATAGAGATACTACACCTACCTCTACACCCACACTGGTCCTGTTGTATGGGTGATCTTTGTAATATTTTATTTCAATAAAATATTCAGAGCTAAATAACATTTCTTTTAGAAAAATACTAATAAAATTAATTTATTTCACTGTGCATTTTCAATAGCCTATTATGTCCCCAGCCCTGGTATACATGTAATGGAAAACTTGAACGAAGTATAATATAACCATAGATTTTTAAGACAGAAAATATTTGTAACGAGTATTACTTAGCTGTGTCTTTGCCCAACAACCAACTGCACCCAGCAATTTAATAGACTCAGCAATTCATATTCCACTGGTCCCATCCAAAGCAGTAGTGAAATACATGGATTTTATTGAGCAGTTAGTAGGAGAAATGGAAGAGCATTTTGCATATGATGCCCCTTGGGATAGTCTCTGGTGATTTCCTATTTGCATATCACTTCTTGCCACTTGTCCTCTTTCCTAGGCCAATAGCCTTTAATTTCCTTTATTTCCCCCCTTCCCCTTACAACACATAATCACCAGTAGATTTCACCCCAACCTCTCTCATGCAGAACACTGGAGTTCAGAAAATGAAGAAACCTCCAGTGAACACTCTCCTAAGAAAGCTGATGAAAATCATTAAGAATAAGAAAGATACCACCACACATGTTCTCTTACATACAAAGGTAGTATCCATGAAATGGCTAAAAATCTAGGCTAGCCTATGTAGTTAGAGAACATTTTCAACCATATCACTGAACTGGAATTTTCTTTTGCAGTCTTTCCACCAAGCTGCAAGGAAAAGAAGAAGAGATACCACTGTGTAAAATATGTCATTGCTCAAATCTGAATTTCAACAGGGCATCTTAGATTTTCTAATAAAACAATAGTCTTCAAGACATGCTGCTTTTTTCTTGGGAATCCAAGACTGGGCCTTTATAAATCAAGTAATTATTGGAGGCTTGATCATACTGTCATCAATGCATAGGAAGGGCAGAAGGATACTCATATATCATAAATAAGTGGAGGTCATTTCACACAGGAAAATCTTCCTTGTTGTTGGGGGGCGATGACAGAAGAGAGAGGAAGTGATGTGCAAGAAGTCAAAGGTAAATGTGAGGGCATGCAAGGAGCAGAAAATGTTGATAGTTTGCAAAGATTCAAGAGCATTGTGTGTGATTCTGAACTTCTCAGGCACAGCCAGGGGAAGATCTATGATTCTAAGAAGGTATATACTTAGTAATTTAGTATGTTCAAGGCTATGTAGAGCTGATTGTAGTTGAGGCAGTTATTAAGTTGGGAAGGAAGGACTGGCCATTGGCTCTAGGAATAGCCTATATTATGTCCAAAAGACCAGGTGGGAACAGACCAGCCGTATCTCAGTAACATCAGCTCAGAGTAACATGGATGAGGTGATCCAGATGGCACCACAGTCATGATGTGTTTCATTTCCAAAAGAAATTCTCTTCGATTGACATGATACCTCTGTGTTTCACAGATTCCTTAGTGAGAACAGTTCTTAAATGAATAAGGCTGGTAAATTTCCTTTAGGCTAAATAGCTTGCAAAATATTGAATGGGCTAATTTACTTATAATTTTGCATAACTGTGTAAAATTATAAACAATCTGCATGTTAGGAAAAATTCACCGAAGTAGGGCTTTTCCAAAGGCATTAAACTGAACAAGAAATGGAAAGATAAATGCTTAAAATCAAAATAAAGGTTAGATTTTAGTCTTCTGGCAGTGCTCATGTAGTTCTGACAGAGTGAAATTGAGTAGAAATACAACTTGCTTTGCTTATCTTATAAGTTGTTTTTTGTCATTTTTTTCATAGTAATTCTGATTCTAAGAGAACTGTTCTCTTTAAACTGAAATCGTTGTTATGCTCTTTATGTTAATATTTTTTCCCATCTAGTTTTGATTTAGATTGCTGTTCATGCACAATTTACTCTGCAAGCATAACTGCTTTTGCTAGAAGAGCTATGGTGGAATGGCTCTCTGTCACCAATGACCACTGTTTTTTCACTCTGAGTTTAGCATCTAGTCTTTGGAACCAGCATCTTTTCAACATCATCCACTTGGAGCCATTTTTCACTGGAGAATAATGTGGTTCTAATTCCCACATTGTGGAATTCAAAGGATTCTGTGGGTATGAATGCCTATCTTCTGTTTTGGCAATAATTGTTCTCTTTTGTCTGCTCCCAGGCTAGTTGAAGAGGGCCTTATTTCTCACTGAAAATGAAAGACAAACTCATTTATTTTAGCCATGTCATGATTAGTTTGGTTCAATGGTTATTCAGAATGGTTAATCAATCAATTGCCAAGTGACTCAATGAACATGCATTAACACCCCTTATGCACAACAGTCTGCACTACACATTCTTTTTTTTTGTGACCGGTAAGGGGATCGCAACCCTTGGCTTGGTGTCATTCGCACCGCGCTCAGTCACTGAGCACACCGGCCAGCCCTATACAGGATCCGAACCCACGGTGGGAGCGCCGCTGATCTCCCAGCACCACACTCTACTGGGTGAGCCAAGGGGTCGGCCCCGCACTACACATTCTGAGGGAAACAAGCCTAAAGCAAAGCACAGGTTCTGTCCTCAAGAATGGAGAGCCCAAGGCTTACAATGTTCTTATTGGAGAAAGAGACCCTGAGGAGGTGTTTCTTGAAATATATGTAGAATATACATATGCAGAATGGATGGACCATTACAGACTAGATGACTAACATAAATAAAAGATAAACTGAGCCTAATGAAGGTTGAAAGTGATGTGGGTGACACCCAGTGAGTCAACCATCCAAAGCACTATCTGTCTAGTTTTGAATTGTGTTAGATATTCTTTTTTATTTTTTGCTTTCTATTAGATTAACTTTTCTAATTATTTAGACTTTTTATTAGTTTCCTATTGCTACTTTTACAAATTACCCCAAACTTGGTGACTTAAAACAGCACATATTTATTCTCTTATAGTTCTGAGACCAAAAGTCCAAAATCAGTTACATTGGGCCAAAATCCCTGTGTCAATAGGGCTGTGCTTCCACTTTTAGGGAAAAATCGGTTTTCTTGTCTTTTGCAGCTTCTGGAGTGGTATTTCTGGCATCACTTTGCTCATTGCACCTAACTCCACTTTCAAAGCACAGCATCTTGCCTTAATGGCTACATTGCTTTCTTCTTCAGTGTCAAATCTACCTCTGCCTCATAAGGACACTTGCGGTTTCATTTATAGTCCACAGGATAATCTCCACACCTCAAGATCTTTTACATCTGCAAAGTCAATTTTGCCATATAAAGTAACTTTCTCAGTTTCCAGGGATTAAGATATCTCTGGGGAGATATCTTTGTGGGCCATTATTCAGTCTACCACAGACTTCTATTGAAATAACCTCAAAGTCTAGGAGAAAATATTAACTGAGAGACAAAATCGATAATGCCTATGCCAGAAAGATGTGGAAGTGTGAGGATGTATATCCAGAACTGGAAGTAAAGAAGTAAACAATTCAGAATGGATTGTGAGAGTGTGTGTTTGGCCTTCTATTTACTTCATAGACACCATTTATTGATACCACCGAGATTCTGCAATATTGAGCCCCTATTTATGTATCACAGGGAATGCTCTGAAGGCATGAACTCTGGCCATCTAGGTAGGTTTATTCAAGGACCCCTATAATGTCTCTGATGTGGCAGCAGGAGCCATCTCCTTTGCAGTCAAGATGGACTTCACCAACTCCACTACCATTCTTGATGCCTGGCATCTTGCTCCTTGTCTGTGTATTCAGGAGTTGAAATAATCTTCAGATCTGGAGCTCCTATTCAAATAGTTATTCACCCTACTTCCTGGACACATACAGATTCTTGTTATTCTGCATCAACTCTTTTTTGTCATGCTGCTAGCCAAATTTATCTTTGAAGTACAGCACAGCTTAATACAACCTATTTCTTCAGCAAAGCATGAACGTTTGCATTCATTTTTTACTCTTCCAGAGCCGATGGTCTATCCTTGTTTCTCCACACATGGCATATCAGCCCGGGGCACATGAACTTCCACATACTGCCCCTGTGATTTCCTATTGATCATTGCTCCCGCATTCCCAGGACTCTTAAATTGCAGGCTCTTCAAATGCAAGCATTCCTGCATTCATATGTTTTACCTCTTCTTAGCTATTGACAGCATCTCATAACACCAAGCTGAATGCTGCCCACTGTAACTGAACTTCAAATGAGCATTATCGAGGGGGGCGGATTGTGAACTAAAATCCAGGACTGACTTACTTTTTCTGCTGATAACACATTGCCGTGGGGCCTTTGATAAGTCATTCCCAATTCCGAGTTTCAGTTACATTATCTGCAAATTCTACATCATATCTATTGACAGGGTTATGCTCAGGGTGAAAAAAGGTCGAGGTTGAAAAACATTTTAAAGGCAGTATTAATGTAGGTTATTATTATCACAGAATTATAACTGTCAATTTAGCTATAGGAATCATGTAATATAATTCTTTAGGTTCAATAAAAAGAGCTTTCTCTGAAATTTATCAATAAATAGAGTTTTTCAGTAAGAAAGGATCATATGTAAAATATGATATGGTCAATATCCCTGAGAAATAAGATAACTTCTGTAGGGTCACAGACTAGTTAATGGTAAAGCTGGAGAGGAAGTTCAGATCTTTTCAGTTTAAAGCAGTGGGTATTCTACCACTCCATTATACTTACAACAAAAAGTGTGGCTGACTTCCTTATCTGTTATTCCTACGTGCACATAAATAATGGTTTATTATTGCTGAATTTATAAATTTAAAAAAAAAATTCTGTTTTATGTTATACTTAAATATTTACTCTGTTGTTAAGGCTTCCTTATTATTTTATTTTCAAGACCAAATTACTTTGTTGTGTCACCTTAGCGAACTGACATTTGTAAAAGTATCTACTTCATAACCAGAATGTTGTGTTGTTGTTGGTGTTGTTATTTTTTTTAAAGTCAGTTTCTTTATTTGTCTCCTTTTATTTCTGTCATTGTGGAAGAGAATCTTGCAAATATGGACTATGTTAGTTTTTGTTTGTTTTTTAGAAAGGATGAAACCAAATTATTATTGCTTTCAGGTGATTGATTATATGCATAGAGACCTTCAAATAATTAACAAGTTACTCAGATTAGTAGAGTAGTTGGGTTAAGTTCTTGAATACGTAGACCACCTCCCTCCTCCAAAAAAAACCCAAACAAACCACATTTCTACACATCCGAAAAACAAAAAATGTGAGGAAGACACTACATGAAAACTGCAACAGAAGGTTTTGCATGTGATTCTCATGGAGCATAGTTCTCCTGGTCTGAGTTCCATTGTTGCAAAGGTCTGAGATCCCACCTGGAATATGATGACCAGATAAGAGGACTGGCTCCAACTGGCAGTGCAAACCTACCTGACTGCAACTTAATAGTGAGTGTCTTTTTCAACCTCAGCCTCACTGATCTCATTTGAAGTCTGCTGAAAGTGGTAAATTGTTCATTTTCATTTTCACTGCTGACTAGAATTTAACTGGCAGTGCAAACCTACCTGACTGCAACTTAATAGTGAGTGTCTTTTTCAACCTCAGCCACACTGATCTCATTTGAAGTCTGCTGAAAGTGGTAAATTGTTCATTTTCATTTTCACTGCTGACTAGAATTTCATTGCATGAATACCTAGCAGTTTGTCCATTCTCCCATCAATAGACAACTACACTGTTTTGTGTCTGTTCCTATTGGGTTAATATTTAAGATTATGAGGTCACAGGGAGGTGTATCTTCCCCAGAATTTGTAACTGCCTACTCCCCTATATTACATAAAATGCATGGTCTAGGGGAATGACTTATTTCTAGGCAGTGTGGCTGCATCTCTTCAATTAAAGTCATGAAATCATAGGTCACACATTGTACAATGTTGTTCAGAGATTTAATTAATTAATTGAAGTAATACTTCAATCCATTTGTGTAGATGCATAGCTAGAAATTCCTACTTATCTTCCTTAAAGACTATAAAATTAAACCTATATTTGCAGTGAGCTTTGAAAAACTGCAGTGCCAGGGAAGTGCTAAGTTGTATTATTATGTGGAAGACATATTTGAGGCTGGTGTATAAATTGTGATAATCTCAGAGTCTTCCAAGTTACTGAGGGGAATGGATAGATCTAATTTTTAATCGGTTTGGGCAGCTGTCTACACAGCTGCATCCTGGCTATTTATCTTTGCCCAGTCACATGGCCCAGGACATCTGTCTGTGCTACATCCCACCCCTGAGAAAACTAATGAGGTCGTCAGATATACATTTTAGCCAGAACTGGAGAGGCTCAGCTAACACTGTGATGACTGCTGGTCTCCTTTTTCATTACCTTGTAGGCACATGTTTTGTAAAAGATCTCATTATTTTTAGAGTGGCAATTCCAGAGCCTGTGACACAAAACACATCTTTTGCTTGGAGTGAGTGCAACATTTGTTTCTCAGTTAATCTCAAATGCTGGCTACTGCTACTTGAAAAGCTGAATTTTGACAGTGAAAACAATTGGCTCTCTTCCTCTGGAAGGAGCCTCCCTTGAGAACTGGTGTACAACTGCTGGATAAAAAGACAGGGAATATTTCCTCAAATTCGCAGTAGCAGAAAAGGTAATAGGCCCACCATTGCCCTGGCATCAAAATCCTGATCCTTAGAAATTCATAAATGCTTGCTCCCTTTGTTCTCCTCTCCTACACAATTCATCTCCCTTCTACCCTCTAAACCTCTACTGCTGGCCTTTGTCCTTCAGCCCTACCCACCCCAATTCTATTCATCCTTTACCACTAATCAAAATGTCACCTCTGATGTGAAGCCTTATTCACTAAGTAGGTTCATATTCTTTTCCTGTAGAATTTCCAATAAACTTTATTTTTATCTTGATTAGCATTTGTCTTCTCCATGTCCACCCTCCTCACTAGCAAAGAAGGCTGAGATAATGCCTTATTCATCTTTGCATTTGACGTGTTATAGTTTCATGAATCACAAGGTCCTGGTACTTGTTGAGTTATTTTATATTTCTGGGTGACTTATAGAAGAATCCACAGAAATCATTGAGGGGCTCCTTTGTGTGACTATCCTCAAAAAATACATGACTTGATTGTTAGAGTATCCTTGGCAGACAAGCACACTAAATATTGCTATCTTCAAAATTATATGATTATTGTAAACCTGGCAAGTATATGTAATCTACCACATTAACACCAGTGATAAGTGGCAGAATTAGTCCAGGAGATGGGCTAAAGAGGTTTGACCTCAATGGATATGAATACAGACTGGTACATTCCTGGAAACAAGTTGTGATCCAAATAATGCTGCAGAAGTAATATCCTATTGAAAGGTTCCATGTAGATGTGTTTCTCTATTCACCTTTGGGCTTATTTGGAAAAATTCATTCTGATGGGTCTTTTGGTTCTGTACAGGTTCTCTGGGATGAAGATGGTCTAGAAAAGGAGATGGTAATATGTACTTCACAATTATATAAACAACTGTCATCACTGGAAGCAGAATGACATCTCAATGGAATTAACTATAGAATGATATTGAAGCAGGCTGAAGAAAGTAGGGTGGGCGAAGGGGGATTTTCCTCCTTGTTGGAACCAAAAGAGATTTAGGGTCTATATTCAGAATAGAAGGGGAGATAGTTAAACATACCTCGCCCCCTGACCATATACACACACATCAATCATACATGCAAAAATGCATAAAATACCAAACAATGGGGTGACAGGCAGGAGGAGAATAACAAGTGGAAGTCTTTGATAGACAGAACCAAAGCAGTGGACTCAGGAACAGTGTTCACAAATACCCAATTAGTTTCTATTTCTTGCATAGTTATCTCCCTTATTTTGTTCCCAAGACTGTAGAAAACTTTGTCAATTTTTCAGCCTGGTGTCTGCTGTTCTTTGAGGAAAAGAGAGCCACAGCAATGTGGAGCAGAACCATAAATGTAGACCACAGGAAGGCTGATTAGAGACACCAGAGGCAGATAATCCCCATGAATACTCTGCAGGTGACACCCAAGTGTGCATTATATGAGACTGACATTAAAATAAACTGGAGAATGGAGAGAAGGAGAAAAGATGGGGAGAATTTTTCTTTTTTGTCAGCCTAGGAAAGTGTCAGATAAACTGTGCCCCAGTGAAGATGTCTTAGCACATTTTATTGCTACAACATGATGTGGAAAAAAACAACCAACCAATAAAACAAAAGACAAAATAATCAAATATTTATGCAATATGCAGTAAAAATATAATTTACTTCCTTACTGCCTTGTTTTGGAGGATCCTATTTTTTATGGTTTGACCTAAAACAATTGGACTTGCTCAACTGGGTGGGAAGATCTCTGAGAATAGACTTCCTCTCAGCTGCCATTGTGGCAGTGATAGCTCATGTATAACCTTTTGTGTGTTATGGGGCTTCCAGCACAGGCCCTGGATGGGTCTGGGAGGCACAGATGCTCTCAACTGAAAATGTTCAAACACACAGGAGAAGATGGGCCAAAGCAAGAGGCTCTTGGCTCTGCCCATGTTAGCAGGATAAAGGTATAAAATTGGACATAATTGCCTCTGTGTCATCCAAACTAAGTGACATTAAAAATTGCATATGGATTTTGTTTCTGTTTTTGGTTGTTATGGTTTTTAGAGGCATTTGTGAGCACTTGTAGACATTGAAAGCAGAATGCCATGGTGTAGTTTTGCAAAGGTTTTGTCTTATAGTAGAGTAGTGAGTTTGGAGTCCGGATACCAAGAACTTAAATATTGGGTTTGAATTCCATTTCTGCTTGGTAAATGTGTTACTGTTGGCAAATTGCCATTATTCTGAGCCTCAGATTCCACCCATGTAAAATAAACTAGTAATACATTTTACAAAACAGACCAACACTGTTTTTTTTTATTTTCTCCTTTTTGTCTTTTTTACTGACCGGCAACGGGATCGCAACCCTCGGTGTTGTGCCCGCACAGCGCTCAGCCAGTGAGCGGGAACTGGTCTCCACATGGGATCCGAACCCTCGG
>NW_007729657.1:28010-29554 GCF_000696425.1 Galeopterus variegatus
GTCTCCACATGGGATCCGAACCCTCGGCGAGAGCGCCACCACGCTCCCAAGTGGCGCACTCTCAAGTGCGCCACCAGGCCCGGCCCAGACCAACACTGTTGATCACATTCTCTTGATCAAAATACTTCAAGACCTTCAGGTACCTCCCTTTCTACAGGACAAAATCTAAAATCCCATGCTGAGTACTGGAAACTCTATAGTTCCCTTCCTTTCTCTCTAACCTTACTTCTCACTCCTCTTCCACCCCTATCACCCACTATGTCCCCTTCTCTCCAGCCATCCTTGCTACTTGCTTCTGTCACCATCATGCCACCCTGTCTCCTGCTTCCTTGTTTTTTTTTCAGTGCTCTCTATGCCTAAAACAAGACTTTATATCCCTTGTCTCTGGCCAATAGGATAACCGCAGGTCTTTTTTGAGTTTCAAATCTTACTTCTTTCATTTAAGTAAACTTCTCACATTTTTTTTTCTTCTTAATTTCCAAATAGAAATAATCACTTCTCCTTTGAGTTCCTTGTGACTTAAGAGTTTTAGTGTCCCCAGTATGTAACATATAACTTAGCACATAGACAATGCTTAATGCTTTTGTTGAATGGACAGATCAATGAGCAGGGATTGAGAAGTTAGTGGATCATGTATTTGTGATGCTGGCATAAGCCATATACCATTCACCAGTTTAAGCATCACCTTCATGATTCAGCCTTCAACGCTCACTATAGGTTTTCCATCAAGCTCAGAGAGCTGTCACCATCAGGAATGCTAAGAGAAAATGCAGGGCTTGAGCCAGTTCTTGAAGGATAGGCACAAGGGCAGATTTAAGGGAGACCCAGACAACATGNCTTGAGCCAGTTCTTGAAGGATAGGCACAAGGGCAGATTTAAGGGAGACCCAGACAACATGCGTTCAGGTGAGAAGTCACATAGATATCATACCAGTCTGGGTTGTTTTTTGCTGACTCATACCTTTAGCTACACAGAACCGCGGTTACTTGGACAGACCCATCAGAGTTCTAGCCTCTGCCTGGATGAGAGGTGTGTAGAGCCCCCATTCCCAGAATCCCTGCGCTCAATCTCTTACCCTTTTCAGAAAATCCTCCATTCATCCTTGCCCTTTGTGGGTGGGATCACTTCTGTTCCAAGCTAACTTCTCCAACTCGTCCTCCTCCAACTCCAGCTCATTGGTCGAAACTTTAAGGTACATAGAAATGTTTTCCTCTTCATGAGCTATGAATATAACAAAATTACTCTCTTCTCCCAAGGTGGGAGAGAACAAGCCAGGCCAGAGGTAACAAGAGTGGGTGTGGTTGAATTATGTCCGCTCCTTCCACCTCTCTCTCCCCTGCCCAATGTGTGCATATGCGTCCACATCCTTCTCACTTCAACCACGTGCATTGCCTGTCTGGCTGTAGGAGGCTTTGGAAATGGTGTTCTTAATTTAGAACTTAAAGGTTTGAATATTGTCTTCCCAGGAAAAGAAAAAGGGTTGGAGAGGAATAGATGATAAATGGAGGAAATAAACATTTCATGAGAAAAAACAAATAGAAATT
>NW_007729657.1:30216-40163 GCF_000696425.1 Galeopterus variegatus
CCAGTTATCTCACAATTCCACCAAAGTGAACTCCCAAGAGCTTCAGAAATAGACCACAGGCAGAGAAACAGCCTCTGCTAGCTGGCGATTCCATTTTCTAGGATTTGTAGGAAGTCCTTATTAAAAATAAGGCTATATTTCACAAAACCAAAACAACTAGTCAAATTAATTTCCAAAGCAGTCACTCAAGATATTTGCCATATGAATTGAAAAAGCAAATTTTGATCACCATATTTGAACCTCTCTACCAGCTCTTAGTGGGTTATATGAACACATCCCTAGAAAAAAACCTGTGTGTGTGAGTTAAGAGAAAAAGTTATTCTTGTAGCAACAATTCATCAAATTATGGTAACAGTGTTGGGATTCTTGACAAAAAAAATCTAGCTAAACCTGGAAAAATAAATGATGCACGGAGCATAGTGAATTCTCCAGAGGACTGAAGTATTTGAAAGTATGACCTTGTGTGACCTATGCCATATTGAACATCTATTGAGGCAATGCACATCTCTTAGTTTTATTGCTAATATCTAAAACAGAAAACATAAATCCATCTCTCAAAATCCAGAGAATAGTGGTGTGAATAAAATAGAATCCTTTTATTAGCAAAGTTTGCTTTCCTGCTCAGTATGTGCAATGAAAATCTCAGCTACATTTTAAGTTGTATTTACTCTCACAGGAATAAGGAATGACATACTCCCATTTAGACTTGGGTTTGTTTTCACATGGTAAGAACAGGTGTTTTTTGTTTTGTTTTTCTTTATTTTTGATTTTCTTTTAAATGTGAGCATCACTGAATGTTCACAACAACCTATTTTTGTCAGGTCCATTTTTGCCTGTCATTCTTTTTCCTTGAAATGAGTAATGCTGGAGAATCATTTTTCAAGCTGTAATGAGGTTCCACAATGTGACTTTCAGTGGCCTAACATAGGCTATGTGCATACTTCAGTTTTAAGTAGCTTGTTTCAGAGTTGGAGTGCTAACCCAAATGATACATGTTTCATTGACAACTCACCCACTGTTAGTAGAGAATAAAGATATTATTGATTTATTTTAATTTTAAAGAGTGAAGACTGGTTTTGGGTAAATACTAAAATCTAAGCCCATGAACATATTTCATTGGTCTTTTACTAGCAAAGGAGTTAGGTGTCAGAGGTCCCAGTCATCANGGTGGAACCACGTGCAGCATGCCTCATCATGACAGCTCATCCCTCAGTCTATGCTGGTGCCACTCTGTGCCTATGCTTGGGCCTACCTGTACAAGAGAAAATGACGGGGAAGTCTCTCTGTGGCAGTGGTACTATCATCTACTGTGAAATAAGTCTAAGAATGCTGAGTTTCTGAGCTAAACACCATAAGGATGAAGCTTAGCTGCATCAGATAACAAAAAGGCTGATTTTGTGCCAAAGTGGAGGCAGGGAGTGGCCATTGCATGGTCAGATTACTCCAGTTGTCTTAACCATTGAATTGTTGCCAACATGCACAGATAAGATGAATTGCTAGGAGGCTGACTTGCCAATAGTCAGTGCAGTCAGCCATCCAGACACAGGCAGTGCAAAACGGAGGTCAGCTACACACACTCAGCTGGCACACGATGAAGGGTTTGCAGCTCCAGGTCATTTATATGAAATGAGCCCCATGGTGAAGGGAAGAAGGAAACAGCTTCATAGTCAAGAGCACTGAAATATGAAATTTGTAAGGATTCTAAAAGGAGGCTTGGAGAGTATCTAGTCCAACCCCATTATGTTACCTAAGGAAAGTAAGGTAAAGGGAGGTTAAAAATTGGCCAGCATTACTAGAGCTAAGGAGTGAACCAGGTGAGAACTCAGCATTCCAACTTCCAATTCAGTGTTCTTACCATACCCAAGAGAAAGGGGCCCTATATTTTCTTTTAAAAATTCCCTTTTCCTATAGTTGCAACTGAGGGAGTCTTATATTCTATACTACATCACAGTGGTTATTAATTGATGAATGGGTACTTAAGAGAAGGAGAGAAACACCAGCCTCACATGGGCATAACACTGATATTCATGGGACATAGGAGCAGAAGAGGGACATGAGGAAGACTGCCCCTCTCTTGATGGAGGGAGATACTTAGTCTTTAGTTTACAGTTTAGGGTCAGACTCCGCTCTACATCTCTTGACATAATTATATATATAAAGTCATTCTTAAAAATAGTTGCACCCGTGATTAGCACTGAGGAAAACAAGGTTTCAAAAATAATATGGATGTTGTGCTGTTTTTATTTTAATTAAATGCACCTTAGTGATGTTTAAGTGCTAATGATATTTCAGAACAGTGAACTTCATGATGTCCAGTAGGTAGACTTGGGAAGTAGGTGGTTCTGTTTGCTATTTAGCCAGTTCTAATTAGACAGGAGGAATGTTCTCCATTATTACCGGTAAACCCTAGCCCATTACCTCATNGAAATATGCAAGCTTCTACCAACCTTTTTTAGTTGCTTGAAAAAAAAAATTTAAACATGAAAATATTTGAAATTATATTTTTTTACTTTCATTTTTACCAAATCATTGAGCAAAACATATGTATGTTTAACTTTTAAAACTTTATGATTTTTACTTCTGCTTTTGTATTAGTTAACAAAGCGAGGTCCTCAATTATATCGATATTCTTCAAAATGCTTAAAAATATTTTTGAATTAAAAATTCAAAAAGGAATCAGAAAAGTTGAGGAGGAAAGTTCGTACTTTTTCCCCATAACTACCACCATAAATTTGGGGGCTGTTTTATGCTGCTGAAATGGCATGTATTATAAGTGTCAGAATGCTATCATTGACAATGTCTTACTTATTCAGGGAGCTCACCCGATCTCCATCTCCACAACACTAATAGATTTTATGGGCATGCAAATAGATTTCATTTTATGTTATGCTTGGCCACAAAAGAAAATTAGATTGTGTTGTTCTAAGGGCAAGAGGATATATATCTGCTTTAATCATCTGTAAAAATTACTTTTAAGTTGAGCCATTATGAGCTTGTTGGGCACATGCAAAATCTGCATAGCGTGTTTTGGCCCATTTCATGCTGACTTGAAAAAAATTTATAACTCTCAGTGATTTGCCACCAGACCTTTAGAAATGAGACAAATTTGTAGATTTTCTTTCTGAGAAGCATATTGCAAAGGGGAGGTATTGATTTTATTTCATTCAGGCAAAATTGGTTATTTATTTTTACTTATGACCATTATAAAACAGGGATGAGCTGCCTTGTTATGATCAAATAAAGATGATCTATAATGTTTTCCTGGGTATTGAATAGAACCCAAACCATATTGAGGTCAGCAGTGTTAGACAGTTTCCCAGCACTGAGAGGTGGTGGTAGATTGAACATAGCTGGTGGACAGCATGTCTGAGTCAGAGCAATAAACTTTGGCCAGGCATGCACTTCTATTAGGGGCATGAAAGAATCAGAAGCCTCATTGCAGACATGATAATAATGTGGACTTAGATGGCCATAATAAACTTGTAATTATTTTTCAGTCATCTGTTCTGTTTGATGATTCCTGGAATGAAACACTCTACCAGCTGTACACTTAGCAGACATACACACACAGAGGCACAACCTAAATAACACAGTATGTCAGTGCCAAATGCCTTTAACTTTCAATTTCCCAAAGGACAGTGAAGGTAAAAACATGGAAGATGAAGTTTTATACATATTCTTCAAACATTTATAGGCTATCTAATTTTATAATTCAACCCCGGACTGTTAAGGTTGGAAAAACTGAGAACCGATTATTATGTCTATTATTTTTCCAAAGTCCCAAATCAGTACTCAGGCCACTAAGCAACACTGGTTTGTTCATAGTTCTGTTGTTGACACCGCAGGAAAGGACTTAGGCCACTCTTTATCCTCAGTGCTTCAACCGGGTTTGGTTTTACTCCGTCTTGTTCTCCCATTTCAGGTCTCAGCTTCAGTTTCACCCTTCAGAAGAAACCTCACTGATAATTTTATCATCCATCACGCTATTACTTTCTACTGTGGCACCCTGCCTATTTTCCTCCCAGCATTTAGGGAACATTCTAATGATTCTGCTTCTATTCCTGTCTTCAGGTTTATTTCGGTCTTCCCGCCATTGTAAAAGTTCTCTGAGGCAAGGCCCTACTCTGTGTTCTTCACACTCTGTCTTTAGAATACAGACAGCACCTGGAGCCACATAGTGGCTCAATTCATATTTGATAATTGAATATAAGAAGGGAGAATCAGAGAGAAAGAAAAGTTAAGGTGCTTAAAGCCCAGGGGGGGAAGGAGTCAAGAACGTTAATCGATATAATATTAAGTATATTATTTGTACACCTATAGAGATATAAAAAAACCCCGAACCAAACCAAAACAAAAACAACTGCTGTGGGGGGCAGGGATCTTTAGATAAAGGAGAAATTGAGGACCTTTGGAAGAAATCAGAAGCCTTGGTAAAAGGGGTCTGTGGTAGGCTGAATAAATGTCCCCCATGCCACTAAAGGATGTCCATGTCCTGATTCCTGAAGCCCATGGTAAAAAGAACTTTGTAAATATAATTAAGGACCTTGAGATAGGAATATTATTCTAGGTTATGCAGGTGGGCCCAGTGTGATCATAATGGTCCTCATGACAGGGAGGCAGAAGAGAGTCAGAGAAGAAGGTGTTGTGACAGAAGCAGAGAGAGCGAGATGTGGAGACGCTACACTGCCTGCTTTGAAGGTGGAGGAAGAGGACATGAGGTCAGGAGTGCAGGTGGCCTGTAGAAGCTGGAATGGTCAAGAAAATAAATCCTTCTTTAGAGCTTCCAGAAATAACATGAGCCTGCCAATATTTATGGACTTTTGAGTGCCAGAGCTATAAAATAATTAGTTGTGCTGTTTTAAGCTACTATGTTTGTAGTAATTTGTTACATCAGCCATAGGAAAATCATATAAAATCCTATTAAAGATGTGCCTTAAAGGATAGTTCCATTTTTGAAAAAAATAAATCATGTTACTTTATTCTTAATATCTTACAAGAGTCCCAGAGCAGGAATCAGAATTCATTGCATTTTGCTTTCTAGAGAAAGTGGAACACATTTGAGACTCATGGCCAGCTTCATATCAGACCCAGGATAGAGTTAATTATGACTGCTGGGCTGGCCGGTTAACTCAGTTGTTAGACCACAGCCTTGTAACACCAAGGTCAAGGATTTGAATGACCATACTAGCCAGCTGCTTATAAAATAAAATAAATAATTGTGACTGCTGATGTAGGTCCCTGCTCACTAGTTGTAGTATGGGCTGAGTCCTGGATGCTCTTGGTGTCTTGCAAAGGGATACAAGTTTTCTCTGAGCTTGAGCTAGTCTTTTGTGTTCTATGCTAAAGGAAGACTCCATTCTAGTGGTTGGGAAAACTATGGAATATCAGAGCCAGAGAGGATTTTGAAGGACCCAGGAAGGTAGCCAGCCTTTTTTTTTTTTTTGAACTTTTATATATATACCAGGGTACTTCAAAAAGCTCACGGAAAGGTTAGTGATAGCTTTTAATCTACTTTCCACAAATTTTGTTTGTTTGTTTGCTTGTTTATTGAAACATGGTTGATTGTATGCATCTGTGGGGGACAGAGTTCACTATCATTGCTTGTGCAATATGTGATGCTCAAATCAGGATAATTGGAATATTCAACATTATTCAATGGCCCTTTACCAATTCTTCCTTTACCCCTTTCCCCCCTCTCTGATTAAAAGGACAGTTCCTTCTCCCTTATTAAATTGATTTTTTGATTAAAACAATGCAAAACTTGGAAAATGCCTACACACACACACACACACACACACACACACACACACACACACAGGAAAATAAGATTATTCTTTTGTCCCATGACACAGAGAAAGTAGTATTGATTTCCCCCCTCTCTGATTAAAAGGACAGTTCCTTCTCCCTTATTAAATTGATTTTTTGATTATACAATGCAAAACTTGGAAAATGCCTATACACACACACACACACACAGGAAAATAAGATTATTCTTTTGTCCCATTACACAGAGAAAGTAGTATTGGCATTGTATATTTTCTTTTCATAAATGGACTTTTGGTCAATGAAAATAGGGGAAGAGTGTGGAGGATACCTATGTTCATAAAGAAAATATATTTCACAGGGCCTAGTTCCCTGTAGTTTCAGGTTTAGCCTAACCTTTTGAAATTACATATAGAAAAGTTAAACTTGCAAAAGACAGGAAACTTTCCTCAGGCTAGGGTGTCTGATTTGGATGAAGAATTGTAACACAACAAGGTTGCTGGCTCAAGGACAGACAAGTTACTTATTGACATGTAAAGATACTGGGAAATTGCTGTAAGGAAGAACAGTGTTTGCTAAGATCAAGCTTTTGTTGGTGGATTGATTTAACCTTTGCAAATTGCATTATGGAATGTCACTTTGCTTACTTCATTCATACTACTAGCTTTCCATTTGTTAGCCATAATTCTGATGATATCCTTGTGTCTTTGTAATGGTTAAATCAACTGAATTTTCTTGTAAAACTTCCTTGTCTTTACAATAAAAGCTAGAGGCTAACTTTGGAGGGGGCTGCCACATTCAGTTTCACTCCTCCTAATGGAGAAATTATTGAAGTGCAGTCCGTCCAGGCCTCAATGTATACATAGTGCTTGACTATTCACATAATTCTTTTCTTTGTATCCATTACACAAGGAAAAGCAGAGTAACAGAGGAAGATATTAGAGTTGACACTAAAAGCCCTTTCTCTTATTGAAATGAACATTTAGTTAATTTTTAAATTACAAGTCATATTTAATTTAGTATTATTTCCTTAGCCCTAAATATAATAGACATTACTGTGACAAAGAAAACGTATCTACATATCTACTTCCTTCCATTTACCTGCATGGATTTCTGTTAAGAAGGCCTGGGCATGGCAGAGATGGCACTGGTCACTTTGTCCACTTCAGCACCACATGGTGAATGTCAGCCCAGGCCACAGAGTAGAGTTGTCACTTGGCTTGTCACCCAGCTCTGACTCTAACAGCCTATGGGACTCCCAAGTCCTTTTTCTACTGTGGATCTCAACTTATCCATACAAATGTGTGTTGGCATGTCTTTAAGGCCCTTTCCTGCCCTAACTTGTTAGGCTCTGCTTTAAAGCTCTCTAAGAACTTGTGTTCTTTCCATTTTTGTTAACCTCATTTTGTTCTCAGTGGGCTTGAATGAGTACTCATCTGTTTCCCCAAATCACATGGATGGTGCATTTCGTTTCTGAAAGAATTAAAGAAATTGCAGCTTTCCAGGTGACATCGAAGAGATTGTGAAGAAAGAAGGTTTTACACAGAAGTGTATGACAGCCAATAATATTGTCATCTGACAATGAACTGGATGCATTTTCAAGTAATCCTTTAGTTCTCGGGTGTTTGTTCAGAGAGAGTCAAAAAAATATCAGCAGAAATTTTGAATTTAGTAATACCATCTCTTCCACTTACAATCAACATTTAAGCCCACAAGTCTGGGTGTGGCAAAGGAGTGTTAACTCACAGACCATACCTGCATCCACCTGGGTTTTCTAAAATGACAGCTCTCATTGTGCATGGCCCTGAGCTTTTATTTCACATCAAAAGTCTACAAGGATAGAGAGAGAGAGAGATGAGAAACCAAACAAATTTAAGTTATGACTACATATACAAACGGGTTTAGGAGGAACTAGTAGTGGAATTACGTTAATCAGCTATTTAGAAAGAATTTATAAATATTCAATTTCTAAGTAATGGATCACGATGAATTCAACTCCTCTTTCTCTGAATTCCTTCTGTGCAGGCCATGACATTAAAATTAGTGCCAGCCAGCCAGTTAGCTCAGTTGGTTATCGTTTGATGCTGAAAACATCAAGATCTAGAATTTGATCCCTGTACTGGCCAGCCATCAAAAACAAAACAAACAAAAAATAAAACATAAAAATAAAATAAAATTAGTACCAATAGCAAAACCGTTTTACCCTTTGCTGATCTTCCTCTTGCGTCTTTCTTGAGGGAAGAATTGTTCCCCTGGTATGGCAAAAGAGTGATGAGAGCTTTGCAATTCACTTCATTATTTGCAATAATAATTGAAACATTGACTTGGATAACTTAAATATGTGAATGAGTCATCAGATTCAAAATCAGGTTCTGAATGGCAACTATTCACATTTGGAACGACTGTGAGCTTTAAAAAAGATCTGGCTTGACCAGGTGGATCAGGGCAAGTAAAAGCTATGGAATGATAAAGCTATTGAAAAAATGTTTAGAAACCTTAGAAATATTATTTGAAAAATAGAACTTTATTTCACAGGTACAGAGAAATGTCAAAGACATTGCTGTATGGAAAGGAAAAAACTCTCACCTTGAAGTACAAAGATTAAATTATGTTACTCATTTTGTTATGGTGAAGGATCGACTCCTGATGATGGCTCTATTACCTGTGTGAGATCAGAAAAATGACTTATCTTCACTTTTTTATACAATGGGGACAAAAATAACATGTGATGGTTCCTTCCTGGAAAGTTTTTTTGGGGATGAAATGAGAAAATACATGTTCCTGAAAAATACTAATGATTCTGTAACTGTTAGCTCTTCATATCAGTAATAGTATTTATAAAATATTTCCTGAGCAATTCTCATGGGCAAGCAGTGATCTAGAATTTGAGGACAGAGGGCCATTAAGCAGCCCAGTTTAATGGAACCATAGACACATAATAAATAAGAGCATTACAATGTGACAAGAACCAAAGACAGACATGGTAAGACACTGTGAGTGTATGGAGGAAGAATTAAATAATGCGTATGGTAAATTCAGGAAACACTGCATACATGAGGTGATATTTAAGCCGTAATTTACATGATAAATTGGAGTTTTCCAGGAGAAAAGTTGTTGTGAGAATCCTAACAGAAGCTGTTTGTGTGTGCTTCAAAGTAATTTTGGGATCAATTAAAGGTGCGTGTTTTTATTTATCTAGTTGTTTTTCTTCATGAGGATAGGAGAGGAATAAAAAGGTATAAATCTGTAAAGGGGACAATGACCAGATTTTGAAAGATATCATATATGTAAGGACTTTGGCTTTAATTCTTTAGGCAACAGGCCACCATCAAAACTTTAAAAACTGAGGAGTGGCATGATGATGTGAGATTTTCTTGTGTTTGAGAGAGATCACCATGATAACATTGTTGAGGGTGAGTTTTAGGTGAAAAAAAACATACATAAGGGGGATGCATAAGAGACTATTTCGAGTGTAAGTGAGAGATGGGGAGAGTTTTATCTAAGACAGCACAAGTGGTGATGGAAAGAAAAATTTACATCTGAGGGAAGGATGTTTAGGTTCTCAGATACATGTAGAACATGAGAGAGAGAGAGGGAGATATCAAGGATGACCATAGTGATGGTTATAACTTGGATTGACTGTTTTAATCACTGATGCTATTGATTGAAATAGGGTATCTGGGTAGGGCTTGGACTGAGAAGTGGGGAGAGATACTGTACTCTATTTTAGAAATGATTAACATGAGATGGTTAACTTACCTAAGTGAGGAAAATCAGATGCCTACTGCTATTATAAATGAAAAACTAAGGGTAGAGGTTTTGCTTGATCGTGCTGATCTGGGGGCTGTCAGCCCTCCTTTAGGAGTTAGATGATACCCAGACAGTCAATGTACTTCACCAGAGACAGACTTGAAAAGATGGTTCAAGGAACAAGCATTGTCTTTACTAAAAGTGAGGACCTAGATGCTCCACCTATATTTAAGTAAATGAAAAAGCAAATGTGGTAAAATGTAAACATTTGGTGACTTTCTACCGAGTATATGGGAGTTCCTTATACTATTCTTACAACTTTGCTGTAGTTTTGAAGTTACATCAAAACAAAAATGTTACTAAAAAACCAAAAAGGGGCCGGCCCATGGCTCACTCGGTAGAGTGCGGTGCTGATAACACCAAGGCCGCGGGTT
>NW_007729657.1:40787-68816 GCF_000696425.1 Galeopterus variegatus
TTGAACTGGATTTATTAGTCATTTTGCTAATGCTTCAAGTATAAGATTTTAGCTTCAATGTTAAATTTGCAGATATGGATTAATAAAAGTTGCCTGGTTCTGTGATTCTGTGAAATTTCTTAGTCATGCAGAGTGATGCATTAAATGAAATTGTTTTCATTCCTGTCAATGGATAACAGCCAAATTCCATGAAAATGTGGGAGGGAGTGGAGGAGTCAGGTTTCTCAAACTAAGGAAGTGCAGTTGTGAGAGTCTAACTTCCAGGCTCTAAGTTTGACACTGTTAGATGAATTTTCATATTAACAGAACTCGGTTCATTTACAATCTCTGACTTGGGGCTCTTACTTGGTAAATGACACAGAAAATGACAGCCCATTTTTTTTTTCTGTAACACTTTCCCATTTCATTTAGCTTGAGAAAATCTATTGGAGCCCAAGGGCTTAGAGGAGCACCATATTCTTACCTGTTTTCTTTGGCAGGATATGTACAGAGACAAGTTATTTTAGTTCCCTAAATGTGGTCATAATGTATCAGCCAAAAGGCCTTTTTATGTGATTTCTAATACAAGATGAAGTATATTCTGTTATTAGAATGTCGGTTCCAGTAGAGATACCTCTTAAAGTTGGCCATTTAACAGTGTCCTCTGACATTTGGCCTTTAAACTCAAATTTATATTTGGAAAAATGCACAAAATTAATTTTTAATGAGTTAAAACATCTGAAATAGTGAGTCTCTTTAAACTTTGGAAGAATTTTCAAAGAACATTTTAATAATACTTGATGAGTTAAAACATGTGAAATAGTGAGTCACTTTAAACTTACGAAGAGTTTTCAAAGAACATTTTAATAATAAAAATTTCATTTGATGTGAAAAAAAATACATAACTTACATTGGACCTTATCTTTCTTCCCTATAACCTTATCCTGCAGTAGACTATATAATTATTTTGTGTCGTTTTTGGAAACATTGGTAGGTTGCATACTCTAACAGTGTTCTCTTTAGTTATATGACATTGTGTGATTTATGCAGCCATACTAAGACTCAGTTTCCCCTAAATGAAGATAGTGACAGAATATATATCATTGACTTATTATATTAAATGAGATAATGCATGTAAAATACTTAGCATAATGCCTAGTCTAGTCAAAGTGATCAATATATATATTAGTTATTATCTTAAGATGAAAGCTTTAACAATTTTATCCTTTATGACTAATATATCTATTAGTTTAGTTGCATAGTAACTAAAAGTAGTCACGTTCATTAATGGTCTAAATTGACCCATTTTTAAAATTCTCTGGCCAGTTTAATTAAACTCACAATGCCATTTTTGTATACTGATTAATTGCATAGTCAGTCAACATTTGTTTTTTAAAATCTCCCATATGTCCACTGTCTTAGTCATTGTGGAAGATACAATATTTATGTTTTCTCCTCTAGATTACTCTTCTAGTTAGGAACTGAAAGCATGGCTGCTGTTTGGGTATGTCATCATAAACTTATTACCCCTCTCAATTATTTCAGTTATCTTTAATTCAGCAAATAGACCATACCCTGTTTTCAAACACGGGGGTTATACATATTATAAGATTCCTTAACTGTCAATCTGGTGGGAAAAGCAAATAATCATAGTATAGTTTTATACATAGCACAATAAAAGCACATAAATAGTAAGATGCTGGCAGATGGAAATGGTACAGAAAATAATCAATCATGTCTAGCAGGTCCATGTTGGTTAGATTGGGAGTGAAGAGCTTGAATTGGGATCTGAGGGATAAGTAAACANCAGGATATGTACAGAGACAAGTTATTTTAGTTCCCTAAATGTGGTCATAATGTATCAGCCAGAAGGCCTTTTTATGTGATTTCTAATACAAGATGAAGTATATTCTGTTATTAGAATGTCAGTTCCAGTAGAGATACCTCTTAAAGTTGGCCATTTAACAGTGTCCTCTGACATTTGGCCTTTAAACTCAAATTTATATTTGGAAAAATGCACAAAATTAATTTTTAATGAGTTAAAACATCTGAAATAGTGAGTCTCTTTAAACTTAGGAAGAATTTTCAAAGAACATTTTAATAATAAAAATTTCATTTGATGTGAAAAAAAATACATAACTTACATTGGACCTTATCTTTCTTCCCTATAACCTTATCCTGCAGTAGACTATATAATTATTTTGTGTCGTTTTTGGAAACATTGGTAGGTTGCATACCCTAACAGTGTTCTCTTCAGCTATATGACATTGTGTGATTTATGCAGCCATACTAAGACTCAGTTTCCCCTAAATGAAGATAGTGACAGAATATATATCATTGACTTATTATATTAAATGAGATAATGCATGTAAAATACTTAGCATAATGCCTAGTCTAGTCAAAGTGATCAATATATATATTAGTTATTATCTTAAGATGAAAGCTTTAACAATTTTATCCTTTATGACTAATATATCTATTAGTTTAGTTGCATAGTAACTAAAAGTAGTCACGTTCATTAATGGTCTAAATTGACCCATTTTTAAAATTCTCTGGCCAGTTTAATTAAACTCACAATGCCATTTTTGTATACTGATTAATTGCATAGTCAGTCAACATTTGTTTTTTAAAATCTCCCATATGTCCACTGTCTTAGTCATTGTGGAAGATACAATATTTATGTTTTCTCCTCTAGATTACTCTTCTAGTTCGGAACTGAAAGCATGGCTGCTGTTTGGGTATGTCATCATAAACTTATTACCCCTCTCAATTATTTCAGTTATCTTTAATTCAGCAAATAGACCATACCCTGTTTTCAAACACGGGGGTTATACATATTATAAGATTCCTTAACTGTCAATCTGGTGGGAAAAGCAAATAATCATAGTATAGTTTTATACATAGCACAATAAAAGCACATAAATAGTAAGATGCTGGCAGATGGAAATGGTACAGAAAATGATCAATCATGTCTAGCAGGTCCATGTTGGTTAGATTGGGAGTGAAGAGCTTGAATTGGGATCTGAGGGATAAGTAAACGCGCAGTTCGGAATTCCAGGTAGAGAGAGAAGCCTATGTAAATAGAGGTAAAACTAAAACAGTGAGTGTATGCAGAACAAGAACTACTTCTGTTTTATTTTAGAATAAAAGCATTACGCAGGTGAGGAAAAGGAAAGGGAAATGGGGGGTGGATAGGCAGAATCACATGATAATGTCTCGATTATTTTCATTCCCACCACATTTTTTTTAAATGGTAAATCTAGTTTTTCCTTCCCTTCAGGCTTATAATAAAAGGCAAACTCTTTCCCTCATCTGTTCTTTCCCTATTCCATGTAAGATGATAATGTCTGTATTACATCACGGGTGATTTCCCTGGGTGGAAAAGGAAGGAATGGAAATCTCCAAACAGTAAGACATCTTTCTCTAAGTGTCTCTGAACTTGTCCTTAGTAAAGCTTCCATCCATTATTCCAAGACCTGCACTGACTACTCCTGTAGGACTTTGAGGGTTTCTTATACTCACCAATAGTGTCAAATCAATTATTGATTCTTCCTGAAAGAGTCACTGAGGAGCTCCAGGTTGTAGCTGCTTGATACCTGTCACTTTCAGGGAAATTATCCGGTTTCCTGTTCTTATGTGTGATAAATAAGCTTGAAAAACAGCCCACAATGTTACACTTTTTGTTGATTTTTAATTTTCTTTCTTTCTTCTTCTTTTTTTTTTTTGCTATGTCTCAAGTCAGGTCAAGCCTTGTTGTTGTAGCTAAGGGAAAGTTTTAAAGTCATGTAGAGAAGCCTGCTGAGGGGATGACTCTTATCAGCGCACAAATTCAGCATTGTAGGTTGCTCGGCCAAAGCAGAGAGGTCATTTTAAAATAGTAATTCCTCCTTTCACAGAGGGCAGAGAAGCATCTGCATAAATGCCTGGAGCAGCCGTAAGTTTCCCATTCTACCCAAAATTGGAGAGGCAAATGAGTGTTGATTTCCTGGCCTTACTCTTGAGTAAGCTAATCGACATCTCAAGTAGGAAAGATGGCTTCTGCTTTTCAAACCAGTGCCTTCTCTGTAGTGATTCTTTGACTTGCTAATGTTTTAGGAGCTTTAATATAAAGTAAAAAAAATGAAAACATTGAAGGATTTGAAAGTTGTATTTTGGAAAGATTAACGTGCTAGTATAGTACAAGATGGATTAGATCCAGGAGGAACTGGAGACCATGAAAAAAAAGCATGTCTAAGAACATAAAGACAGATATTAATCTGGTGTTTGGGTGGATGTGTGGCTCTAAATTTTATATATACTTTTTTTTTTTGGCAGCTGGCTGGTACAGAGATCCAAACCCTTGACCTTGGCCTTATAACACCATGCTCTAACCAGTGTGAGCTAACCAGCCAGACTCTAAATTATATGAATAAAGGAGGGGAGGGGGAGATGGTTATATAAATATTGTATTTTGATGTGTTTAAAAGATATTCTCTAGCATAACAAAGCCTGCCTCATCTTTAAGAAATAATAGAAGGATGGGCATGTATCTTAACTTAAAAGGGCCAGATATTCCCTGTGCGTGTTGATAAGAAATTTGGAATTGAATATGACTGTCCGACATTGCCAAGAAATACATGCACTGAATTAATAAGATTGAAAAAGGATTATCTCACCATAGTTGTGAATGTGACCAGATGGTCAGTCGCACAGGCTACTGAGAAACACTGAAGTGGTTTTGCTTTAAAAAAAAAACAAAAAAAACAAACAATGAAAACAACAAAAAAACGAAGTTTTGATCATTTCTAGATTAAAGATGAAAGAGCTTAAGGGAAAAGTTCATAGTGATAAGATGACTATATAACCAACAGAGAAAGCACAAGAAACAGAAGTAAAAATTAGGGTTCCCATGGGGACAGGCACAAAGAGCATGTACAGTGCTGCTTTAGTTAGCCAGGTGAGTGGATGTTAGAATACAGGAGCTAGGAGGCATATTGAGGCTTGGATGCCCTTCACTATACAGATGAGAAAACAGCAGTTCAGGGAGATCAAGAAACTTTCTTAAGTTTGTAAGCTAGTTAATGACAAAGCCAGAATTAATGCCTCATCTTCTGGAGACTCTCTTTCACCTCCATCACAAAACATTCTTATTTCTTTCAAAAGCAGTACATTCCATGCTAACATGAACATGTGTTTTTTCAACCTTATTAATTTTTTAAAATAAACACTTAACCAAAAAATACCATAGATTCAGAAAATAGCACACATATTATAACTATCCTTATTGATGAATTTTCACATAATGAATCATATAAAAATGATGCAGTAAAGAAACAGAACATTAGTAATTCAAAGTTTCTTTCATCCTTTTTCCTATTCACTATCTATTCTCTCAAAGGTACTATTGTTCTGACTTTAACAACAAATTAATTTTGCCTTGTTTTAGGCCTCGAGTAAAGAAATTTATAGTATACATTTTTTCTTTAACTTCTTTTTTTTGTGCGTCACTATCTATTCTCTCAAAGGTACTATTGTTCTGACTTTAACAACAAATTAATTTTGCCTTTTTTTAGGCCTTGAGTAAAGAAATTTATAGTATACATTTTTTCTTTAACTTCTTTTTTTTGTGCGACATTATATTCACAAGATTATTTCCTGAAATGTGTAACTGTATTTCATCATTTTAATTGCTATTCAGTATTTTTATTGTATGGATATTCATGCTAAATAAATTCATACAATGTACTTATGCTTTCTATTCTTGGTAATCACTTAGGTTGTTTCCAGTTTTGACTCATTAAAAGCAATGTTGTTTTGAAATATTTTGTGCTTGTCCTTTATAAATATACATGTTTCCCTATTGGTTATATACCCAGGAGTGTAACTTCTAGATCGTAATGATGAATACATTAAATTTTCTAGATTTTGCAAGCTTCCTGAAGATACTTGTATATACAGACATTCTTTTTAAAATCAAGTTAGCACAGCAGAGTTGTGGGGGAAAGGATAGTCCTCTAATAAATATTACTGAAACAATTACATATGTATAGAAACTGCCTTTCAAGCCAGTGCCTTCTCTATAGTGATTCTTTTTCTTGCTAATGTTTGCTATATAAACAAACAAACAAAATATATATATATATGAACATACATGAACCTTGATTCCTACCTCACAGTAAATACAAAAATTAAAGCCAGGTGGATTGTAGTAAATATCAAAGTTTAAAAAATAAAGCTTCAAGAATTTATATTAGAGAATATTGTCATGTACTATCATGACTTTAAGGCAAAGAAAATACTTTTCACAAATGGACTAAATGTAGCCATATTAACATTAAGAACTTCCCTTAAGAAAATAAAAAGTTAAGCCACAGAGTGAAAGATATTTACAGTACATATAACAGATTAAGAGAATGAATTCAGAATATATGTATAAAATTTCATACAGCTGAATAAAGAAAAAGCAGCCTAATAAATTGGGCCAGAGTCTGGAATCGGAATTTCATGAAAGAAGATATCTCAATAGCTAGTAAAATACAAAACTAAAATTAACCCGATAACCAGATGCCACTATGCACACACCAGATTGAAAGAAGAGCATTGGAATCTCTCACACACTGAGGATGTAAGTGTTAATTGGCACATCTACTTACAAAACTTGTTTTACATTATTTACTGAAGTTATAGATACTCTCCTGAGAGTACACCTGACAACCTGGTGCCCCATGAGACAGGTTCTAGAATGTCACAACAGCTTAATTCATAATAGCCCCAACATGAAAACAACACAGATATTTTATCAATAATAGTACAGATTAATAATTTTATACATCAAATTATGGAATACTATAATTAGCATGAAGGTACTTCAAAAAGTTCATGGAAATATTTATATTATCTTTTAATTATATTTTTTCACAAACTTCTTGAAGTAACCTTGTATAGTAGGGATTAGCAGGGGTCAATGAACTTTTTCTTAAAGTACAGTGAGGGAGTCATGATAAAAAGAAATGTTAGGAAGGATCCTTTATTTCTTTACATAGATGGTATTTATCCAATTGTTTGCTTTGTGATAATTCATTTAGATATACGTACTTTGTGCACTTTTTTGTAATATATTACATTTCACAATGAAAGTGATTTAAAACAATAAATGGACTCATCAAAATTTGATAAAGAATCCTTACATTAGAAATAGGAAGAATATATGGTGGGGTGGAAAACCAAAACAAAACAGAACTACAGCTCCAAAGGTAATCAGACATGAAGTTAAATTTACATGCTATTTTCACAATACCCTAAAGAAATCACTGTAGCGTCCTGAAGAAATAATGAGAAGTAAATAAAATTAGGGCTTTGAAAGTGGGAGCTCTTTCTGCAAGAAAACATTCCTTAGTGATAACACAGCTTGGAGTGGACAAGGGGTTGGGGGCTGGGGGTTCTTTTCGAAAGGAAATGCAAAAGATTGAGTATCTGATGGTAGCTTTTCTAATGCAGTCATATCCTAAATCATAGTCCATCTCTCCATTTCTGAAGGTGGCAGCTGAGTTTAGCAAGGTGGGAAGATATATGATTAAATCAGTGTTAAGGACTGTTCCTTCTTCCACTCTTAGGAGCACTGAATCTGTTTCTAAAGATTATTTGCATGTCGGATAGCTATCTTCAGGACAGGTTCATGCAAAGCTGGTTGACAGGGATTTTAGAAAGACAGCATGCAGATAAGACTGGGGAAAAGGAAACTTCAGCATCAGGAATTATTCCTGCTGTGGACTCCTGGAAACTTTAATGATCTCTGGCCCCTTCTCTCAGTCCCTGGACACATCTTTACTGATTATTATAACAGGGCTTTTTACTATTCATCTTTTTTCTGCATCAGTCTTGGTTGTTGACTGTTTTCATGGACAATTGACTTCTGACTTGCTCTTTTCTCCATGTAGCCTCATCCTTATTATTTTCTCTTTTCTTTACATAGCCTCTTTTCTGTTCATTTCATGTACTCTCATCTGTCTGCATCTGGCTTCTCACTTGACCATTTAAACTCCTGTTTCTCCTGGCTTAGCACAACCACTGTAGATGAGCATTTTATACACATGTGGCAAGCATGAAATTTAGAGATATATATTTATAATAAGCAGGAGAGAGAGAGAGCAAAAGAGACAAGAAAGGACTACAGAGAAAAATAGAAAGGCATGTCCTGGCTTAGCACAACCACTGTAGATGAGCATTTTATACACATGTGGCAAGCATGAAATTTGGAGATATATATTTATAATAAGCAGGAGAGAGAGAGAGAGCAAAAGAGACAAGAAAGGACTACAGAGAAAAATAGAAAGGCATGTGAGTACCCAATAAACAGAGTGAAGAGGTATTAAAAAAGAAACTTGCTTAGGGATAGGGTAGAATGAGCAGTACTCAAGAAGAGATGCTCAAAAAGAGTGGCTGCCAGAGGCGAGGAGAGGGCGTGTATTAGTTAGAGGAGCAAATGTTAGAGAGGATAGTTTTTAGAAGGGTAATAACAAGAACAAACATTTAAGGATAAATAAACAGATCTAGGGTAAAGCCCAGGTTCAACTTCTTTTAACAAGACAGAATGTATTTTTTGTTTGGAAATTAAGATTTGGAATTGGGACCCAGAAAGAAATGGCAGCAAGTCTTCAAATACCAGAGCAAAGTATCATTTCATTGTATATTTTGCATTAAACTGGTTCTAAGATATGCAGTAATAATAGTACAACCAATAACAAGAATTGAGGGAGAGATGGGGTTGCTACTTGATAAAACTTATCCATTGGTTAGATGATATGAAAAGTCCTGCTGCAGATAAAAGGAAAGGATAGGTTATAGGCTGTTTATGCCAAGCCAAAGCAAAGAATCAAACTGAAATCATTGTGTCACCACTGATATTTCTGGGCTTCATGGGGAGTGGTCTTCATTCACTTCATTCATGCCATCACCTGCATGCCTCAAAATCTTGCCTTTGTCCCTTTCAAATATAGCTGTGTACGTAGCTACTGGGGATTCACACAAAGACTGCAGGCATGGAACTTGCAGCCAAGTCTAGTTGTGGCACAGAAAACAAATATGTAATTGATTAATTAACAATGTAATTAAGTGCTACAAAGGAGATGTGTAGCTTGCTAAGAAAGTGTGTGATGGGAGAACTACTCTGACCTGTGCTTTCATGAAAGCTATCCATGTGGGAGTAATATTTATGCTGAAATTAGCCTACCTTAAAACTCTTAGCACACACAGAGTAACATCCTTCTTCTATGTCTCCTCTCCTCCAACCCTTGCTTATCCTATCCTCCACCTGGAACTTGTCCCTTGGTTCCTGAAACTTTCTTGGAATGTTTGACTATACCTAAGGCTCTTCACAGACTGGAAAGCTACAGGCCAAGTCATTTTTTTCTATATTCTCTGAGAATCCACTATTTATTTTATACCTTTAAATATATCACATCATACAGAAGCGGAATGTTTTACTGAAAAAAATTTAAAAAAAAATCTCTCAACGCACAATTGAAGATTTGAGGTAGAGAAGATTGAGTATCACCTGTTGTGATCACCAATGTGTGATCTAAATAGACTTTTTCTTTAATAGTAGTGGCTAACGTAACTAGCATTGAAGGGTTTATCCAGGGATAATTTCCTGTCCTCAGCATTGTAGTGATTACCCAACAAGACTAAAGAAATAGCATGTGCAAAATACGCGGTTGAGCACAACATACTCAAAGGTGCCAAGAAGAGTCAGTGTGTCTGACACGGTGCACTGCCTTACTGCAAGGAAAAAAGCAGGCAGTATGATATTGTGTTTGGGAGACTAAGCTTTTGATGCTAAGATCTGGATTAAATTCTGGCTCTTTCTCAAACTACCAGCATGGACTTTCACTGGTTATTAACCAGTTTCTGCCTCAGTTTTTTCATTTGTAACATAGACATAAGTGTTATACCATCATGATTTGTTTGAGAATTTAATGGGTTATCACAAGAATAGCACTTAGCTCAGAACAGGAAAGTACTAATACAGAATATTCCTGCTTCGAATGATTGAAACCTAATTTAAATTGGCTTAAACAAGCAAACAAACTAAAGGATTTTTTGGCTTAGATAACTGAGAAGGACGGTGGTGGGGTTGGGCTTCAAGTCTAGAGAATCAGGAAATTGAATTGTCTGCAGGCAGCCCTTTCCTTCATCTCCTTCATTTTGCTCCTGTGAGTCTCAGCCTCATTCTTTCCTACTGCAGACAGATTACTTCTGTTTATTGGAAGACATGACACAGATTCTTTTGCACTTCATCCAATCTTTCCACGTGTATCATTAGGAGAGGCTTTACATGTCTGTGCTTGAGAAATATAGACATCTCCAAAAGGATACTTTCCCTCATTCTTGGACCACGGGTCCACTCTTGTGGCTGGGGAATTTAGGTGAGAATCCCTAGCAAACAACACAGTTGAAGTGGGAAAGACAGTGGCTCCCAATAGGAACAGGAAGGTAGAGCCATGGGAATGAGAAAGCAGTGAGACTGAGGAATAAAATGAAGTGCTACTAAAAGGTGAACATTAAATAGATGTCAAGTATCTGTTGTGGTAGAAACTAATCACAAAGTTTGGGAGTCCTTGAGTTACCATAGTGGGGCTTATAAATGACTCTATCAGACTAGAAAGGGGAATGAGTGAAGGGAGAAATCACAGCCAGTTCAGTCCTTTCTACTTCTCATTTCATAATTCAAAATTTTCCCAAAAAGGAAATGTGAAAGAACATATCTGTGGTAGGCAGATAGTGGGCTCCAAAGTTGTCTGTGTCCTAAATTCTTACAACATGTGAATACATTACCTCACATGGCAAAAGGGATTTTGCAGCTGAGATTAAGGCAAGGTTTTTGAAATAGGAAGATTATCCGGGATTATTTATGTGAACCTGATGTAATCACATGGATCCTTATAAGTGAATGAGGGAATTAGAGTCAGTAAAGAAGGTGTAATGAAAGCAGGGGTAGCAGTGATGCATTTGTTGGCTTTCAAGATAGAGGAAGGGGCCACAAGCCAAGAAATGCCTGTAGTCTCTAGAATCTAAAAAGGGCAAGGGAATGATTTTCCACTAGAGACTCCAGAGGTACGCATTCTGCTGGCACATTGATTTTAGCCTTGTGATACCCTTTTTTGACTTCTGATCTTCGGAACTGTGAGATAATTTTTGGTTGTTTTAAGCCACTACGTTTATGGTAATTTGTTATAGCAGCTGTAGGAAACTAATTCAACATTTAGCCACTTATTCTAACATCTTTCTCTTCCCTCACTCTCCTTCCCTGTCACTGTCCCCGATTTGCTAGATCTTCTCTATAATTGATCTGAAGTGCTACTAAAAGGTGAACATTAAATAGATGTCAAGTATCTGTTGTGGTAGAAACTAATCACAAAGTTTGGGAGTCCTTGAGTTACCATAGTGGGGCTTATAAATGACTCTATCAGACTAGAAAGGGGAATGAGTGAAGGGAGAAATCACAGCCAGTTCAGTCCTTTCTACTTCTCATTTCATAATTCAAAATTTTCCCAAAAAGGAAATGTGAAAGAACATATCTGTGGTAGGCAGATAATGGGCTCCAAAGTTGTCTGTGTCCTAAATTCTTACAACATGTGAATACATTACCTCACATGGCAAAAGGGATTTTGCAGCTGAGATTAAGGCAAGGTTTTTGAAATAGGAAGATTATCCGGGATTATTTATGTGAACCTGATGTAATCACATGGATCCTTATAAGTGAATGAGGGAATTAGAGTCAGTAAAGAAGGTGTAATGAAAGCAGGGGTAGCAGTGATGCATTTGTTGGCTTTCAAGATAGAGGAAGGGGCCACAAGCCAAGAAATGCCTGTAGTCTCTAGAATCTAAAAAGGGCAAGGGAATGATTTTCCCCTAGAGACTCCAGAGGTATGCATTCTGCTGGCACATTGATTTTAGCCTTGTGATACCCTTTTTTGACTTCTGATCTTCGGAACTGTGAGATAATTTTTGGTTGTTTTAAGCCACTACGTTTATGGTAATTTGTTATAGCAGCTGTAGGAAACTAATTCAACATTTAGCCACTTATTCTAACATCTTTCTCTTCCCTCACTCTCCTTCCCTGTCACTGTCCCCGATTTGCTAGATCTTCTCTATAATTGATCTGACATTCATGGGCTCATATCTTCTTAGAGAGTGAGGCCATGACTGAAAAATTAATTATCACTGAGTACTCAGGAGAAAAATACTGCTCACTTGTGCTGTTTTACTCTCTACACCCATAAACAATGGCCTTCTCCTCCTTTTGGTAAACATATGTAGCAAAGTCCAGGTTAAAAGCAAGCAATAGTTGATTTTATAGTCTCAGTTCATGCAGCTGAAATACATTTATTTTGAGTTTTTATGCAAGTCTTTCTGGAGAGATTTTAAATAATAATTATTTTAAATTTTTTAAGGCAGCTTTCAGTTATGGCTTCTCTAATTCGAGAGGAACCTGTGGGAAAGAGAGGATTATCTCCTACTAGCAGAAGGATGAATCAGAATCACTATGGAAAGAGTTGCAAGCACATGTGGAAGATTCTGGGCTCTTCTTCCCTTTTGCTCCTCTCTAGCAGTCTGCAGTCAGAGTGATCACTAAATCTCTTTAGACGTCTGTTTGATAATTTTCATGTAACTGGTATATTCAACAGCAAGGCTTATGAATGCAATCACAGCTCAAATTTATTCTCTTCTTCCATTGTCCCAGTTACTTTGCTTGTGAGGTAGGAAGCAGCTTTTCCCCCTTTACTCTAGAGGAAAACTCTGGCAGATGAATATTTTTTCTGATCACTTAAATTATTTCATATCCTACAAGTCAATGTGAGTCACAAAACAGACATGACAGGACTCAGAAGGTTCAGTTCTATGAAATAGTCAAATTTATCCACAGTCGTAGTTACTTTTCCTCATTCTGTAGCTGGAGGTTGCTGCAGAGGGTGGTAAATATGTGACAGGTTCTTATTTCTTCTCTTCGCCCTCTTGCTTTTAAACTTGCAATTTATGAGCCTTCTAGGGTTGAATCTTAGTGAAGGAGGAGTGGTTAGGAAGGAGAAAAGTTTTTATGCAGTTATAACAGTCGAATGTTGGTTTTATGCTCTCTGAATCTGGCCAACGTCCAGTGCTGATGTGGGTTTTCAGATAAGGTGGAGGATGCCCAGTTAAATTTGAATTTCAGAAAAACAGCACATCTTTGATTATACTTATATCTCATGCAATACTTGAGACATACCAAAATATAATTTGTACTTACCTAAAATTCCAATTTACCTTGTATCCTGTAGTTTTATTTACTAAATCTGGCAACTTTGCATACTTAGGGACTCCTTGTTTTTACTGGAGACATTTAACTATAGTTCCTTTTATGTGGGTGATCCTATTCAGACAGAAATACCTTAGATATGTTACTATAGTATCTTACTGGATAAGATCTAAGACAATCTCACATGCTGCTCTGTCATGTTTGGTTCACATCAGGCTGTAAGAAACATTCATACAACCTTGAAGTGTAGATCACCGATTTTGCTGCCTTGCTGTATCAGTCTGTTCCTGTCGTTATTAACAGAGTACCTAAAACTGGGTATTTTATGAAGAAATATAATTTATTTCTTACAGTTTCAGAGGCTGGGAAGTCCAAAATCCAGGGAACACATCTGGAGAGGGTCTTTTCCTTGGTGGTGACTCTCCACAGCAACACAGGCAATCACATGGTAAGAATAGGCTGAGCAAGAGAGAGCAAACCTGCTCACTTGTTGTCCTTAGAAAGCCATCATAACCACATTTATGACTACCCATTAACCATTAACAGATTAATCCATTCAGTAGAGTACAGTCCTTACTCTTAAAGGCTCCACCTTTCAATTATCATAATAGGATTTTCCACCTTCTTAACACTGCTACAATGGAGATTAAGTTTCCAATATATGAACTTTTGGGGGACACATTTAACCCACAGCATTTGCATTTGTTTTCACTGTCTGGGCTGCTAGGCAGCTGTCCCCTATCTTTAGCATTTCCAGTTTGCAGACACGAGTTCACTGCACTTATTTACCTGCAGGTAACACATATTACACACTCAGGTAGGTTTCACTGAAGTCCAATTTTCTGAGCTTAACATGTCCAAACAGTATCTAGTTTGAGGCACTAAGAAGGATAAGACATAAATGTGAAAATAACCCTTATCAGAGCAACATGAATTATGTTAAAATTGAAGCAAAAACAAACATCGAATTGATGATGAAGCTTGGATGGAAGAATGGCAAAATCATGGATGCTTCACGAAAATTTTATGGGGATAATGCCCCAAAGAAATCAGCACTTTACAAATGGATGACTTGTTTTAAGAAAGGATGAGATGATGTTGAAGGTGAAGTCCACAGAGGCAGATCACTCATATCAATTGGCAAGGAAAAAATTAATCTTGTTTTGCACCCTAATTGAAGAGGACCAATGATTAACAGAAGAAACAATAGCCAACACCATAAACATCTCAATTGGTTCAGCTTACACAATTCTGACTGAAAAATTTGAGCAATCTTTCTGCCTGATGGGTGCCAAAACTTTCGTGCACAGGTTAGCTACAGAAAAGAGCAGACATTTCAATGAAATTTGAAACAAGTGGTCGCAAGATCTTGAAGCATGTCTTTGAAGAATTGTATCAGGAGATGAAACATGGCTTTACCAGCATGATCCTAAAAACAAAGCAAAATTAAAGCCATGGCTACCAAGAGGTGAAAGTGGTCCAGTCAAATCAAAAGCAAACCAGTCAAAAGCAAAGGTCATGGCAACAATTTTGGGGGATGTTCAAGGCATTTTGCTTGTTGAATTTCTGGGGGGCCAAAGAATGATAGCATCTACTTATTATAAGTGTGTTTTGAGAATGCTAGGCACAATTTTTGCAAAAAATGTCCAAGAAAGCTTCACCAGAGAGTTCTTCTCCACCATGATAATGATACTGCTCATTCCTCTCATTAAACAAGGGCAATTATGTGAGTGGTTCAATGGGAAATTATTAGTCATTAATCTTATAGTCTGGATTTGTCTTCTTCTGACTTTTTTTTTCCCTCTTCTTAAAACATTTTTAAAGGGCACCCCTTTTCTTCATGTTAATAATCTAAAAGTGACTACATTATATGGCTGTTATCATTGTTTACAAAAGCCTCTTGAACTTGATGAAGCTTATGTTGAAAAATAAATTTTATGTTTTTTATTTGTATCATTTAATTCCATTTTTTTCACAAACTTTTTGAAGTCCCCTTCAAATTCTCCAGGGCTCCCCACTGCTTACAAGATCAATGCAAAATCTTCAGTAGGGCATTCTTACATTCCATGAGCTGTTGCTTGTTAAAGTCTGTCTCCTACCAGACCCTAAGTTGTTCAAGGCAGGGATCTATATCATTTTTCTCTGCTACTCCAGCAGCTAGTTTAGTATGTTTCATGGGCATGTGGCCACTCTAGGTCGTTCAGAGAGTAAGTGCATTAGAATAAGTGTATCTGCTTCTGTTGCCTATAACAGGTAATTTATTAAAAATTTATTTCTTACAATTTCAGAGGTTTGGAATGCAAAGTCCACGTTCAGAGAGTAAGTGCATTAGAATAAGTGTATCTGCTTCTGTTGCCTATAACAGGTAATTGATTAAAAATTTATTTCTTACAATTTCAGAGGTTTGGAAT
Source organism: Galeopterus variegatus (assembly GCF_000696425.1). Classification (NCBI taxonomy): domain Eukaryota; kingdom Metazoa; phylum Chordata; class Mammalia; order Dermoptera; family Cynocephalidae; genus Galeopterus; species Galeopterus variegatus. Next base: position 56,451 of record NW_007729657.1, read on the forward strand.
GCAAAGTCCAGGGACCACTGAGGACTTTCTGTCTGGGAACTCTTCACAACAATGTAGGATATCACATCGTGAGAATGGGCGGAGCAAGAGTAAGTAAACCTTCTCACTCACTCTCCTTATCAAGCCTGCAGAACCACACCCATGACCACCCATTAAACCATCGACTCATTACTCCATGAATGGATCAATCCATTCACCAGGGTATTGCCTTCAGATCCAATCACATCTTAAAGGCCCCACCTTTCAAATACTATAATTGGATTTCCCACCCTCTTAAAACTTAATCAGTGGGGATTACCTTTGTAGTACATGAATCTTTAGGGGATGCATTTGGCCAATAGCAATTTGACATATCTTATTTTGTCCAATTCTTTAATTCTTATCCCCTCCTGGTCCCCTAGGTCATACTTGGAGTAAAGAAAGGGTCTCACAAAGAGCATTTTGTATGAACTCAATTGGAGCTTACTTCTAGGGTCCACCTAAAAAAAAAAAAAAAAAAAAAAAAAAAAGAGAGAGAGAAACAACAACAACAACAAAAAAAAAACACACGAAAAAACCCTGTTACATTATAGATCAAGTTTCTAATACATGAATTTGGAAGAAACAATTGGTCCCTAGCAGTAGATGAATAGTGCGTGGGAACCCCTTCTATGTGGTCACCTTGGGATGGAACACCATGCTTCTGCTAATACTACCAGTGGCCAAACTCTTTGGGGGAATCCTTATTTTAAAATTCAGAGCTATTTAAGAGCCATACAAGAAAGCAGGCTTGGTTTTATATAGTTTTTGGTTATTAGAAATAATACAGTTTTTGCTTATTAGAAATAAAAAATAAATAAAAATTAGGCCCACCCAAAATGTGAGAATCAACAGACACCCTTTGAGAAGATTCAATATAGGCATTAAACATTGTTCAAAAAGGAGTATACAGAAGGGATGAATATATTCCTTTAAAGACAACATCCCACATTATCTAATGAACTATTGATAACACTTTTACAATGGAAAGTGTAATGTTTGTTTCTACAATTATATAAGGATACTTCACAAACTCCATGGAAAGATCTGTATTATCCTTTAATTCTATTTTTACACAAACTATTGAAGTGCCCTAGTACAGTCCTTATTTGATATTATTTTCCAGTTTTTTTAAGCAATGTTTGCAAAAAATCTCAAAAAATTTAGTCCATTTCCTGCTAGGTATTATAGGCTCTGTGGCCACTTTAATATATTACCAACTGTTTATTGATAAGGTAATAAAATCATATCCTTAAAATTTTTATTATTCTTATTTGATGATCAAAATTTATGTGAGAGACTGAATATACAAATGGAACAATGGAAAGACCACATATAAAAATAGAACTCAGACCCATAGCCTGCAGGAATCTGCTAAGAAAACCAACCCTTTATCTACAACATAGAACCCAGGAAGCCAATCTGCTATAAGTCAGACTTTCAGGAAGCCAGATTGCTATCTCTAACAACAATCCAGGGAGCTAAATAATAACTTCTATAACAATTGGCCCCAAATAGCCAGGGCTTGATTAATAACTGACACTTCCCTAATTTTTGTTCCTGCTTCCAACTTAGGCCCAATCAGAGAAAGCCATATATGTACCCCTAACCAATCACATAGGATGCCCTGCTTCTAGTTAGCCCACCTGCAGCTCCCCCATGCCAATAGCCTCCTTCAGGGCACACTTGAAGCCTTCCCCTCATTCCACTATAAATTTCTTCTGCTCCCTTGCCTACCTTGAGTCTCAGCCAAAACACAAGTGATAGTGACTGAGTCTCTTGCTATAACAAGTTCAGAATAAATAGACTTTGTCTTTTACCAATCACATAGGATGCCCTGCTTCTAGTTAGCCCACCTGCAGCTCCCCCATGCCAATAACCTCCTTCAGGGCACACCTGAAGCCTTCCCCTCATTCCACTATAAATTTCTTCTGCTCCCTTGCCTACCTTTGAGTCTCAGCCGAAACACAAGTGATAGTGACTGAGTCTCTTGCTATAACAAGTTCAGAATAAATAGACTTTGCCTTTCTCCTTTGGTTGGTTTTTATTTATTACCATATATATGATGCTCATACACTTTTTTCCACCCGTGGAGCATGATAAATGCTGGATACCTTAAAATTGTTCTACTTTTTCCCCCTGTAACAAAGAACCATATGGAGTAGTAGTCACAATTAACAGAGCGGCTCCTTTATTTTAAGACTGCATCAGATTATATTTAGAATCTGGCTGGAAACTGATTTAACATAATAGCTCTTTTCAGTTTCTTCTCTTTTATTCTCACTGTTCCTGATTACCTAGTCACTAATTACAGTTTTAATTAAACTCTCATCTCTTCCAAAGATCAGGATCTTTTCAAGAGAAGAAAAAAATAACAGTAGTTAATTGTCTGTTCACAAGGGATTCCAAAATATATTGCATTTTTATGAATCAGCAGTTCCCAGTTGTTCTTTCTTCATTGCCCATGTTTGAAAAGTTGCCTTATAGATGAGGAAACTATAGTGCAGAATACTTGAATATGTAGGGCACTAGTGCTAATAGATGGGAAATTACAGGGTAAACTGCTGTGGTTTGCAATCTGCAAGCAGCAGCAGAATAGAATGCCATTCCAGCTTAATTGTTAACCTTGGAGGATGGTGTCCTTGGGATGCTACCACAGCTATTTTGGAATCACCCTAGTCCTGGGAGTTATGATCATGAGATCATTTCACAGCTAGTTTGCTGACTTGTATATCACATTTGTTCAAATGAAATGCTCTGAATGCTAGCTAGGTTGGGGACCCCAGGCTGTTTGTACTCAATTAGAAATACTGTGTGAATGCTTCTTTCTCTTTCTGAGAATGTACTTAAATGAAGATGAATCTTTTTTGAACTGGAGTTGTATGGCAGAGTAAGACCTGCCACAGTATTTGGACTATGCTTTGATAGATTTTGCTCTTAAGGATCTGATGCAGGCTATAGCCAACAGATTATACGAGAGAGAGAGAGAGAGAGAGAGAGAGAGAGAGAGAGAGAGAGAGAGAAGACATTAAGCATTTAATTTTAAATCAACAACAATTTTCTAGTTCTTATTCTATGTCCTTTGCTATGTCAGACTGTGAAGGAATTGAAAAAGGTTTATATTTTGAAGAGAAAAGACACATGCAAATGCAACAAAGACTGATAACTCTATATGTGGGGATTTCAAATAGTTCATGGAAAAATGGAATTAAAAGACAATACAAATCTTTCCACAAACTTTTTGAAGTACATCTATGTTGTCTTTATATACCATCTCTCTCGTTCCATTTTAACTCTTCAGAACACCTGCACATGCCCTCCAGAGCCAAGTGCCTCCTTCTCTCTCTCTTTTTTTCTGTCATCTGGCCAGTACAGCAATCCTAACCCTTGACCTTTGTGTTAGTCTCCTTCTCTTGAGGTCTTCATTCTATTGTTCTGGCCACTGACTCATTTACTGCTCCAAACCTTTTCATTCTTCTCCCCAAATCAAAACTCAACTCTTTCTATTTCCTTGGACATACCATTATGATGTGATTCCAAATCAGTTTATACAGAGGTGTTTAAAGATCATGTAAGTTTTACTATGATTACAGAAAGTCTGAAGGGCTCCTCCCTCAAAACCTAAAAAACCTATACAATAGCTAGAGATGTAACTTGATATGCTTTTATTCTCTTCATCTTATTTTCTTCCACTCCATTTCTAGGTACGTCTTCAGAAGGTGGCAAGTCCTTCCAGAAAGAGATTCCCTGACCACCCTCACCAAGATCTAAGTATGTATTTGTTCTCTGTTCCAGACACATATGGGTGAACACTTGCTCACTCATCCCAAGGAGGGTTATGACAGAGTAGCAGGGTTTATAACAGCAGGCCTGAAGTCTTGGCTATAAAATTTGTATTCAACTTCAGTGTTTCTCTTTATCAGTCCATCTCTTGCTGGGTTTGCAGTGTGTATTGTGTCTCTCTGGGAGACCAAGAGTAACTTTCAGACACCTCCTGCTCTAGCTCTATTCTGTTCTGCCCAGCACTAGATCTGTGGAATGCAGATCTTTCTTTCAAGCTAGGGTTGTTGCCACCTACCTTCCTACCACAAAGGGCTTTGGGTCATACAGAACTGAGATCTAATCACAGCTCTACAAGCTAATTGAACTATCTTGGCTCGTAGATTACTTAAACTTTCTCAGCATTATTTTGTTTTTGTTTATTTTCAAAATGGAACTCATAAGATCTACTTTGTAGGAACTTTCCAAAGATTTAAAGTAGTGTACAGTGCATGGTCTGGTATACTCACATGTGTGTGGTGCTCAGTAAAATTGTGGTCCTCCTTGCTTTGTTTTTCACCTTGCTGACCTCTGATTCCAAAGACAAATACAATTAAAAAGAAATTTTCTTTTTTTTAGATCAAACTAAAAGTTTGCAAGGTTAAAAGGCATTAACATATTATAAAACCAGGTCAAAGAACTATTCCATTTTTTTCTGAGTCATTACTGAATGATTTAGGATACTTTAATATACTGTGATCAAATTTGTAGGTGGTAACTGAAGGATACCTGCTTTTGTAAAAATGACTTTGGTCAAATTTTGAAGGGTAAAGAATGACACATTTGATTTGAAGTCTTTCCTTTACTGACTGTGACTCACCTAGAGTTAGGAGTGGGTAGACTCTTGACTTACTGGCTTCAAAGTTATAAAATTGGTGAAATTTGTCTTTGCTATACTGGCCTCCTATTTCTGCCTCCTTTTCAGCTATTACTCTTTCTCTCTTTTTCTTCATACATCCAATGGTCTCATGTCTCTTCTCTTTCTCCTTAAAACTTCACTAGAAACTGATAATAGTCAAATACAAGCCATTAGAAATCACTAGATTTTTTTTTTTTTTACCTCAAGGATAGTTGCAGTTTCAACTTTATATATAGGAACAGAAAGAAGATTGGTCCCTGACTGAAGGAATTGGAGTCATTTTCAAGCAGGGCAAGAAAATGTTTAGAGTCAAAGAATAGTCCTTTCCCAAATCCCTGAAACAAGACATGAATGATGCTCAGCTTTAATTTTTCTTTATAAGGACACTGATTTTTTAATCTGTCCAGTTGAATAGACTGAAATATTTGAATACAATCATGAATGTTTTAAGAGCTATTCATGCTCCTGAAAAGACCAACATAATTAATTCCAGGACATGTGGAAAGAACATACTTTTATATGCAGCATGTCCAGATACAGAACAACACAGCTGTGTTGCTGTTTTAATAACTGTAAGTTTAGGATAAAATTATTAAAAATGAAAACATAAGATAGCAATGTGAATATGTTTTAAAAGCATGTTATGCCTGGGGGACTGAAGTAATGAAGTTCTCATGAATCAGATACCAGGATTTCTACATAAAGTGTGGGCTTTTGAGGAGATAAGAAACAGCTTTTTTTTTCTTTCACTTGGAAAAGAGTGAAAAGAAAGTAAGCTTGTGTATTGCTGCAATAAGTACTACTTATTTGGGCAATTTTAGCAGTAAAATTATACAGTCACAGTAATTGCTTTAATGACCCACTTTAATTTTTTTGACAGAAAGAAATCATTTGTTTTCAATAAAAAGGAATTTATTAAATAGAACTCTATTTATAGATTAGCCCATTTAGATGAGTTTGTTTACAGCATTTGAGACAAACCACACACGCACACAAACACACGGAAAGAAACTGTATTGGTTATTGTCAAGGATAAAATTTGTATTACTGAAAGGATAAACACTGCTATATGATTAAATTAGATTTCCTTCTTGATTTTGATTTTANACTGAAGTAATGAAGTTCTCATGAATCAGATACCAGGATTTCTACATAAAGTGTGGGCTTTCGAGGAGATAAGAAACAGCTTTTTTTTTCTTTCACTTGGAAAAGAGTGAAAAGAAAGTAAGCTAGTGTATTGCTGCAATAAATACTACTTATTTGGGCAATTTTAGCAGTAAAATTATACAGTCACAGTAATTGCTTTAATGACCCACTTTAATTTTTTTGACAGAAAGAAATCATTTGTTTTCAATAAAAAGGAATTTATTAAATAGAACTCAATATTTATAGATTAGCCCATTTAGATGAGTTTGTTTACAGCATTTGAGACAAACCACACACACACACAAACACACGGAAAGAAACTGTATTGGTTATTGTCAAGGATAAAATTTGTACTACTGAAAGGATAAACACTGCTATATGATTAAATTAGATTTCCTTCTTGATTTTGATTTTAAGGCTTTATTGTTGGTTAAAGTCAAGTCTTTGGCTTTGGCTGGAATTGTGCTTATGTAGACATATCTGGTTAATGTGTTTCTGGTTATGTGTGTAGGTCTTAAAAAACTTATATTTGAAAAATTCAGAAATACTTTTACTTGTAAAATCATGTGTGTGCATGCATTTGTGTGTGGGGGAAGGGAGCAATAAGGCAAAGTTTCTAAAATAAGTCATTAACCTATGGAGTGGAAATGTAAGAATACAGATGTTTATATTAAAATTTTTGCTCCTTCTTTGCTATAGATATCTGGCCCCTAGACCTGGGTGGCCAAAACTATTTCCATATTGTATATATCAAAGAGGTACAAATATAGGAATCTTGGATTTAAGACAGCAAGTAAGACTCCTTATAAATCCAGGAGATTTTAAAGATACACTGTGTAATTATACTGACTTCTCCACAGTCATTTTTTACATAAAGAGAGGGTGTCTTATTCTATTTCTGCTGCTGTAATGAACTACAACAGACTGTAATTTACACAAGAGAAATTAATCGATGCTAGCAGATTCAGCGTTTGGTGAAAACTCCTTTTCTTCTTCCAATATGATATCTTGTTATATCCTAGCAAGGCAGANACACTGTGTAATTATACTGACTTCTCCACAGTCATTTTTTACATAAAGAGAGGGTGTCTTACTCTATTTCTGCTGCTGTAATGAACTACAACAGACTGTAATTTACACAAGAGAAATTAATCGATGCTAGCAGATTCAGCATTTGGTGAAAACTCCTTTTCTTCTTCCAATATGATATCTTGTTATATCCTAGCAAGGCAGAAGGGAAAAAAGGCCTAGCTAGTTCCTTCCAGCCCTTTTACGAGAGCATTAATCCCCATGAGGTTGTACACCATGATCAAGTGCGATTCATCCCAGGGATGCAAAGATGGTTCAACATATGCATGTCAATAAATGTGATGCACCACATCAACAAAATCAAGGACAAAAACAAAATGATTATCCCAGTAGATGCTGAAAATGCATTTGACAATATTCAACATCGCTTCATGATAAAAACTCTCAATACATTAGGTATAGAAGGAAAATATATCAACAGAATTAAACCTATATATGACAAACCCAATGCCGATATTGTACTGAATGGGGAAAAGTTGAAAGCTTTTCCTTTAAGAACAGGAACAATACAAGGATGCCCACTCTCACCACTCCTATTTAATATAGTATTGGAAGTTCTAGCCAGAGAAATCAGGAAACAGAAAGAAATAAAGTGCATCCAGATTTGAAAAGACAAAGTCAAATTGTCCCTGTTTTCAGATGACATGATCCTATATTTAGAATAGCCTAAAGCCTAAACAAAATAACTCTTACAGTTGATAAACAGTTTCAGCAAAGTTTCAGGATACAAAATCAACACACAAAAATCAGTAGCATTTTTATACTCTAACAATGAACTAGCAGAAAAAGAAATCAAGAAAGCTAGCCATTTACATTAGCCACCAAAAAAATAAAATATCTGGGAATAAAGTTAACCAAGGATGTGAAAGATCTCTATGATGAGAACTGCAAATCATTGTCGAAAGAAAGTAAAGAGGACACAAGAAGATGGAAAGATAATCCACACTCCTAGATAGGAAGAATCAACATTTTGAATATGTCCATACTAGCCAAAGTGATCTACAGATTCAATGCAATCCCGATCAAAACACCAATGACACTCTTCACAGAAATAGGAAAAATAATCCTAACATTCATATGGACCAAAAAAAGACCCCAAATAGCCATAGCAATCCTGAGCAAAAAAAAAAATAAATAAAAATAAAAAATAATAATAATAATAATAATTATGTCAGAGGCATAACACTACCTGACTTCAAACTGTACTACAAAGCTACAGTAACCAAAACAGCATGGTACTGGAACTAAAAACAGACACATGGACCAATGGAACGGAATAAAGACCCCAGAAACAACCCATATGCCCACAGCTGTTTGGTCTTCGACAAAGGCACCAAGAACACACAATGGGGAAAAAATTGCCTCTTTGATAAATGGTGCTGGGAAAATTGGACATTCATATGTAGAAGAATGAAACTATATCTATACCTCTCAACATATACCAAAATCAATTCCAAATGGATTAAATAATTAAATATACATCCTGAAACTATAAAACTCCTAAAAGAAAACATAGGGGAAATATTTCAGGAAGTAGGACTGAGCAAAGACTTAATGAAGATGACCCCAAGAGCACAGGAAACAAAAGGAAAAATAAACAATGGGATTATATCAAATTGAAAAGGTTCTTCACAGCAAAAGAAACAATTAACAGAGCAAAAAGACAACTAATAGAATGGGAAAAAATACTTACGAATGTGCCTGACAAAGGATTATTACCCAGTATATACAAGGAACTCAAACAACTTACCAGCAGAAAATCAAGTAACCCAATTAAAAAATAGGCAAAGGAGCTGAATATGCATTTCTCAAAGGAAGATATAAGCATGGACAACAAACATATGAAAAAAGTGCTCAACATCACTCAGCATTCAGGAAATGCAAATCAAAACCCTGTTGAGATACCATCTCACTCTAGTTAGGCTGGCTAATATCAAGAAGACTGAGAACAACAAATGCTGGTGAGGATGCAGAGAAAGGAAACCCTCCTATACTGCTGGTGGGACTGTAAGATGGTGCAGCCATTATGGAAAATGGTATGGGTTTTCCTCTAACAACTACAGATAGAACTGCCATATGATGCAGTTGTCCCACTGCTGGGTATATGCCCAAAGGAATAGAAATCATCATGTCGAAGGGATAACTGTACTTCCATGTTTATTGCAGCTCTATTTACAATAGCCAAGAGTTGGAATCAACCTAAATGCCCATCATCAGATGAAAGGATAAGGTAAGTGTTGCATATTTACACAATGAAATACTGCTCTGTTGTAAAAAGGAATGAAATACTACCATTTGCAGCAATATGGATGAACATAGAGAAAAACATATTAAGTGAAATAAACCAGGCACAGACAGAGAAATACTGCATGTTCTCACTTACATGTGGGAGCTAATAAAAATAAATAAACAAACAAACAAATAAATAGAAAAAAATGCACAACCATCATAATAATTCCTTTAAATTGTTAAGAGAAGTGAACAGAACTGAGATTGCTGGGAGTGGGAAAAGATAGAGGGATGGGAGAAGGGTGGAATTGGCAAAGGGCCATGAAAATCAATTACATTGTATAATGATAAATAAAACTAAAATAATTTTTTTAAAAAGGGTGGAGCCCTCATGATCTAATCACTTCCCCAAAGCCCCATGTTCTAATACCATCACCTTGGGGTTTAAGTTCCAACATATATAAATTTCATAGAACATATACATTCAAACTGTAGCAAACAATGAGTCATTGACTCATTAATAAGTATTGAGTACACTATGAGCTAGGCACTGTGCCAGTGACTAAGAAGACAGTAGTGACTAAGACCCAGTTCTGTGAGCTTATAGAAGGTAGGGTTTCGGGAAAGACTGACAAGAAAGCTTTGGTTACAAAAGAGATCAATGTTTTGTGATGACACGTCATGAGACACAGGATGCAGCTATTTTAGAGAGTCATGGAAGACATTCAAGAAGCAGCAAAGTTCAAAATGAAAAACAAGGGGGCAGAGACAGTGAAGTCATACAGAGAGCTTTAGGCAGAGGGTCAGGATATGCAAAGACTCAGAAGCATGGGAGAACACAGCACATTCAAGAAACTGTGTAAAGTTGAAGGTCAAGTGTAAACTGAGGCTGATGGGAAAAACAAGGCCGGGCCATGAGAGGTCTTTATACTGGCTTAAATAATTAGGGCTGCATTCTGTGGCAACAGAAATCATTGAAAGGTATTAAGCAGGAAAGTGATATGACAAGGTTGGACTCTTAAAAGATCGCTCAAGCTACAATGTGGAAAATGGATTATTGGGTGTCAGGAATTGGGGTTGGGGGTAAACTCTTTGAGACTCTTTGTGTAATTTGGGAAAGAGTATTGGTAGCCTGAAATAAACTTGTCTACTGATAGTTGAAAGAAATGCAGAAAAGAGATAGTACATATGAGATAGAATCAAAAAGTCTTTGTGAGAGACTAATAAAGGAAATATAAAAAGGTAAAATGTGAAATTGATGCCCAGATTTCTAATTTAGGTAACTGGGTTTATAGTAGCATTTTTTAATTAAATATTTAAGATTTTAACAGTAATTGTTTATTAGACAGGATAATTAATGCTAGCTGCTATAAAAAGGAGCTCGCAAATCCAATGGCTTTACAAAATTGAAAACTTTGTGTTGTTCATCTCAGAGTTTGATGAATCAAAGACAGTTTTCTTAGTGGCAACTAAGGCACCTGGGTTGAAGGAATGGATGAACAATTGACAGATGGCTCCTTATCTCTACTGGTGGTTATAGGGAATCCTGTCTTGTACCACGTTCTATCTCTTACTTCACTACTAATCCTAGCACAATTTCTATACTTTCTCCCATGTTATTGCAAAGTTAGACTGTACAGTTCTTCAGTGCAGGGGATGTCTTCTATCTCTAAATGTACCCCAGGGCTAAATGAACATTGAACACACAGTAAGAAAGCAATAAATACTTTGATATTTAACCACAATAGACATTGAGATTTCTTGGTGGGAAATGAGATTCTGAGGAAAATACACACTATTACATTTCAGAAATAGGAATGTAATAGGTATTGCATTTCAGAAATAGGAATAGGATAGAAATTAGAACAGAAAAAAAAATCTTATTTCCCAAATTTCCTATTTTCTAGTTCTATTTGATGGACTTTACTAGGGGATTTTCAAAACATTCTTCTACAAATATTTTTAATATTATTTTCCAGTCCACTAGCAATTCCTACAGCATCAGAATATAAAACTGTACAGTTATATTATAAAATACTTACGTTTTGCTATAATTGTAGTTTTTCACATTACCTTTTTATTTTTGTTTCACTTATTAATCATATTAGTGCTAACAAACTACTATTAATAAGAGCACCTTCACTTGTATCATGTTTAACTTTCACATTAGGTACCTAATTCTGATACAGCCCAGTGATGTAGGCTAGGGAGATACAGTTATTTCTACTAATGACAGATCTAGGATTAGAATTCAGTGTTTCTACTTCCAGTCTACGGATTTTTCAATACATAAGCTAAATAAATATATCTGTGACATTTAAGCTCAAGTTTTTGGCTGCATATAATCTTGCCTGTTTTTGTGTATGCCTTCCTTTCCCTGGTTTCTTTGATATGTTTAGAATAAAGAATAATTACCTCACCTAAATAGAAATGATTATTTAATACATCCATCAAATATTTATTTGTTAGATGGCTTATAGTGAGTGAAGATTTGAGGACTACCTCCATCTGAGAAGCCCATTCAAATTGTCTGAATCTTTTTTCACTTTACAAGGCTGGCACTGAAGGTCTTGGCTCTGTGTCCAATCTTAGAGTACTCAGGGCACCACACTGCACTTGCTGAATCATAGAAGTACCACAACTCATCCATAACCTTATTAGAGGTCATTGTGTTATTGTTCAGTAGATAGGTGGGGACTAGTAGAATAGTGATATTGTCTGTGCCCCTGAAATCAATCAGTGCTGATTGTTTTCTGCCACTGCCTGCATGCAAAGCTGATTCTGGCCATAGTAGAAAAATGATACAGGTACTAAAAGGTGTGGATCAGGAAGACAAACAATTTCAAACTACAAGAAATTTTAATCACCAGAGATTATCTTAAGAAAGTATTTAGTTTTATAAAATAGCAGTACATGTTACTAGCTGAAGTTATAATATGGTTAACTACTTTTAGTATCTTAGCAATGGTCAGTCTGCCTTTTAATTGCCTCTTCTGTTGTCAAAATTGCAGTTAATAACCTGTCCTCCTCAAGAAGATAGAATAAAAAGTTCCTCTGGAAACAGAAAGGAACATAGTCTAACGAGAAATTCAAATGAGTGATACTGAACTGTCGAGCTTGAAGCCAATACTGTGTTCTAAATGGCATGTTCTTTGTAATCAGACATTTTCAAAAATTATTATTATTATTATTTTTTTGTCTTTTTT
>NW_007729657.1:69346-70245 GCF_000696425.1 Galeopterus variegatus
AACCCTTGGTGTTGCTCCCGCACCTCGCTCAGCCAGTGAGCGGGAACCGGTCTGTATGTGGGATCCGAACCCTCGGTGGGAGCGCTGCTGCGCTTCCCAAGCGGCGCACTGTAGCAGTGCACCACCAGGCCGGCCAAGAATTATTTTAAAATTATGAAGGAAAAGATAGTTTTTTGTCAGCTAGAGATACTTCAGAGTTCTCCAAGCCAATTTTGAACTAGTCTTGTACCCAACATTCAAATACTGTGTGTGTTTAAATTGGAGAGTTAATCATTCCAAGAGAATATAACCATTAAGTTTCTGAGAAAGGAATGCCCCTTAGAAATACAACCCATGGTTTCAGTTAAAGAAATCTGAACTAATCAGAAGGTATGAATTTTGCAGTCAGGTCCACCATCAGACTGCTATATATATTTTTTGAGATGAATCATTTAACTTCTCCATATGTCAGTTTTCTCACTTATGAAATGGGAAAATAATACAGTACCTGTGCTTTTTGCAGAAATTTTAAGGGAGTAAAGTGTACATTTTCAATGGAAACAGTATTTGGAAAATATAATCTCATTTAACAATGCAAAATGTATCATCATTATGTCCTACGTTCTATATATTATTCACTAGCCATTGTGGACCTGGGGTACTTTGAAATGTGATACACTTTTCATTTCTTTCTTTTTTTTAAGTTTCTATTTTCAAAATTGGCTCACAGTTTGGATATATTTGAGTAAAGTAGCTCTTCCTTCTGGCCCCAATCATATGGCTTTTGAGTATGGAGGGAAGAGTGTGAAAGGAGAAGGTGCAAAAACATTACATTAAGTATTCAAACTCTCTAGAGGTTTTTCTGGGTTTTAGTATTATCTTTTTTTTTTTAAAAAAAAAAAAAAAAAAAAAAAAGGGGG
>NW_007729657.1:70805-73508 GCF_000696425.1 Galeopterus variegatus
TTTTTTTTTTAAAAAAAAAAAAAAAAAAAAAAAAGGGAGTCAAAAAGAAAAAGACCAGAGTCATTTGTCTTTTTCCTTGTCTATTAAGGCATCTTCTATGTCCAGATTTACATTTCTGGATTTTTTTGTTTGTTTTTCTTTTATTGAGTGTCATTAAGGAATTAGATTAGACTAAACTTTGTCATCTCTTCTGAACTTAGATTGAGTTTATGTACTCAGTCTGAAGCCGGTATTTGCCTTTAAAGAGACAAGGCCGCCCACATGCTTTCTTTTATTGTCTCATATCAGATATGCATCTGTGCTATGCATCTGTGTCAACTGTTAATATGGCCAGCATCTAGAACTGTGAGAAATAAATTTCTGTTGTTTACAAAGAAAATGTGTAAATGGTTGTTGAGGGAATGCACCCTGTTTTGGTATAAGTAGTTCAAGGACGCAAAGCTAGCAAGTAGCATTTGGGTTCCTACATAATGGTGCCATCTTCTTGGCACTGATGGAGATAATGAAATATTCATGAGTTTCTTAAAGGCTTTTGGAAAGAACGTGTGCTGGAATGGAACATTAATGAGCCAATTTCTTCTGGTGTCATGCCAGGCAGGGGCTGTTAAATAATTAAGGTGTGACAAGCCAGAGTTTACACAGGAGGAGGTGGGAAGAAGCGGTTGTTCAGCACTGGGAATGTTCCCCTGACATATTGAAATGAACATCCATCTGGTTCAACTTCTCTTACATTCCTTGGAGGATTTTCTTTAAAAACATCATGGTATCCAGTGCATTGAATTCTTCTGATAAAAACCTGCTGCAGGAATGTTGAACTACTTCTGATATATTTGAAAATCATTCATCTAGAATTTATTGAGGTGATCAGCATTGTATTCGGCACCAGGGAGAAAAATAGGACAGTAGAACAATTGAATCTCAAGATTCCTGCCTTTTAATATGCTCAAACTAGTTTGAAAGCTATGGAAAAAATTACTCTGTATTCAATTTTTAAGTTTTTTAGAGGTATAAATGCTTAAGGGAGAGATGTGCTAAAGACTATTGAGTCAAGAAAGTTTTCATCGAAGGTGAAGGATCTCAGGGCTTGAATACAAAATTAGACTTACATGAGCAGAGGAGAAAATAAGGGTTAATCTTAAAAGGAATAAGCAAATGAGCAAAAGTATGAGGAAAAATGCACAGAACATGAAGAGTGAAAATATTCTGTGATGCTATATCATCGATAACCGTGTAGAAAATAATGTTCCTATCTTTTACACACAAAAATATGTAAATATTTACCTAGAGAAAATGTTGAGTTGAATGGACGAAGTGTTGACTCACTGGGATGTTCTGTCTCTCTGAAAGGTAAGGTGGGTTTCCAGCAGAGACTAACTCAGTCTTTCAGCAAAGTAGACAAATTGAATTCTGAGGAGTTTTTATGTGTACAGATCTTTCATATCAGGTCATGAAAACAGCCATTCTCATAGCCTTGTATTAAATATGCAAATCTCATGGTTCTTTCATAAGAGAAAGTATTCATGCTGCTTCCCTTGGTCACTCATGCTTTATCCTCAGAATTGTCAGTCTGCAGCTTACTCTGCAAGGTGGCCTTTGCAGGTATTTAATGGCTACAATTATCTGTTTATATTTCTGTTTTCACTTAAACAACTGTTACTGAGCACCCACTGTGCCCAGAACATGAGGTTTTAAAAGCCCATCTCTCTTTGGCTTACAATCTAGTTTAGAGAAAAATACAAATTAGAAAAAGTATAAAAAACTACCCCAAAATCTAATCAGTTAAGTAAATCACAGCTAATATTTTGCTAAATTTCCATTTAGCCTTTTATTGTCATATAGCATATATGAATTATTTATTTTGTTTTCTAAAATGTTTCAAAAATTTATTTTATTTCATCAGTTTTATTTTGAAAACTGCCATATATGCAGTTGGTATCCAAATTTTTTCCCCTTTTTCATATATCAAAAATGTTTTCTATGCCAATTGTAAAATACACTTAATTGTCATGTAGCATACTATATTTAATTAAAGTATTTATTATTTAATATGTACTCTATAATATTTTGTTATTGCTATTTCTGTACCTTATTTCCATCTTCTATACATCACTTTCCCTTTTTTGTTTATAAATCTTAGCCAGCCACATGGAAGCCAGGAGTCACTCTGAACCTATTTTGGTTCTGGCACCTACCAAGTATGAGATTTGTTCTTTGCTCAATAAAACTCTCTTAAATTAAAAAAAAAAAAATTATTGCAAGGAACACTTTGATAAACATTACATCAATCTATAATTCACTGCTTATTTTCTCACAGTAAATTCTTAGATGTGAAATATTTGGATTGAAATGTATCAGCATTTTTATTGACTTTGGAAATATTGCCAAACATTCCTAAAAACACCAATTTATCATCCATTTAATATATGAAAAGACCTGTCAATTTCATAGAAGATTCCTTATGAACTTGGATATGATTTTTTAAAAATATTTTTGCCAATTTGCTAGGTGAAAATAATGACAATGGTTTTAATTGCATTATTTATAAAATTGAGTATTTTTTCATTTACTTAATGGATATTTGTGTGAGTTTTTTTGTTGTATGTGTGAGTCATTGCATCATGACCTTCACCCACTTTGCTATTTCTGTAAGTAGGCTTTAGTAACTATTAGCAACAATGATCATTTAAGGTCCCCATAAAACTT
>NW_007729657.1:74200-79786 GCF_000696425.1 Galeopterus variegatus
GTAAGTATTGCCAGTAAACTATGCCTAAAGAGAGGAAGTAGAAGCCTAAGAAAACGGAAAAAGTTTGTAAGTTGGGATGATTTCCCTGGGGAGTACCTTTAAATAATCCATTGAACACTGTAATTTGTTAGGAATGTTTGGGATAGTGTGACTTATCCTTTGGGAAATGTAGATTTTGATGTAGTTCTCATAATTATTCTTGCTTATTATCTTGTATTCATTTCACACTTCAAAATACAGTGACCTAAAATCTATTTAGGAACGAAATTACACTAAGAACCACCGTGATTATTAATTGTTTTGTATTCAAATCTATCAAGATTTTTATTAGCCTGTCTCTGTATAGCATCCATGTAAAATATTTAGCAACAAAATATAAAATATTATTTTATTTTTAAATGTTTTAAAGTTTTTTGATTCAAAATATTTTAACATTTACTTGCACATACTTTTGGGTTGCAGTGCATAATTTTAATACATGCATTAGAAAAAAAGTTTTGCCCCAAAAGAGAAAAAGATAGTTTCTCTCATTTTTCTTTGAATAATGTCAGTTTCTCTGTGTGTGAATTTTTGAATAGCCCTGAAGTTTGGGGTGCCATTGTACTCTTTAAGTATTGATTTGAGTTTGAAATCCTCCAGCTACTCTAGCTGGTATAGTCTAAAGTGACTATTTAGTTATATTTTTATTCAGTCAGTCCTTCATACTTGCTCACGCTTGCTATTCCTGGGGCTATGAGCCTTTATGAAGGTTATAAAATGCTTCGACCTTCATCAAAGGTGTGGTGACTTCCCTTGAGGTCCAAAGCATTAATGATGAGGTGAAATGCAAAATCATTATCTGAGGGCAGCATCTCTCCTACCGCAGAAGCTATTCAAATCATCCAATTGAAAGGCAAACCTACCCAAAAGCTAATAAAGAATTCTCCCTGGCAGTTGAAATATTGGACAAATTGCTTTTCAGCCTATGATAGCACGTTAACTGGGTGACAGCCAAATGATGATGCTGGTTCGCTACATTCCACTTCTGTAAGCTGGGTAATTGATGCTCTTTGGGTTCTAAGGTCAAGTTATTGGTGAGTTTGCATTGAGAAAGTTCCCCATGGAAACGGGCCAGTGGTGAGTGTTTATGCCCTGCCATTGTTTCAGCACCACGGCCTCTAAGAGGAAAGCCATGCTTCATTCATGGTTAGTGCCACATTTGCATTACACTGTTCACAAAAACATGTAAGTGCATCAGTGGCAAATTGAATGCTCACATGAGAAAATGTCACTTCTGTGAAAACCAGTTCATAAAAACTGGGTCTTACTCCCTTTCCTTCTGAAACAAAGCAGTGTGTATGTAATACCCATGGGTGATAGAGGTGACAAGTGTCTCCAGCAAAATGAATCTGTTTATTTCTTCCCAGATTTGAAGACTATATTAAATAGATTAAATAGAGACTCATGCATTTGAGAGCTGGAATAGATAATGAAAGTCCATCTCGACCAAACTTTATTCTTCTTTCACATGTATATAAACTTACTCATTTTTTGCATAATAAAATAAAAGGCTTCTTTGTGAACAGATTAAAATTCAAATTTCTTACTGTCAATTAGCATATTTATAGTGAGGCAGGGGTTCTTGGGCTTTGATTGCATGTATACTATCAGGAGGACAAAGAATGTCCTAGTTAAAAGGGATCTATATAAACAATTAGTTTATGGGTTTCCATCTCGTTCATGGATCCACAATGGACCTGGATATATGAAGGTGGAAATGTAGGTTGATAATCATTTTCAACATTTCATAAAACTTGCTAGAAATCATACATTTATTGATGTAAGGATCAATTTTATTTGCTTTTGATTGGTTTGATGCAAGTAACGTTATTATCTGTGTTCTTAGTACTATTCAGATACACTGGTTGGCAGTAAAATGACTTATGGGAAGTATATAGAATCTGAGTGTTCTGTTCAGACTAGAGAAATAAACTTCACCTTTAATATTGTATAGTTCCCAATACTGTGGAAGCATTTTCTCATGCAAACTAGGCATGAGAGTATAATAATGTTACAGAATTGAAGTTGAGCCAAAAGCAAAAACCAGAAAGAATAATTCTACTACAAAAATGTGTCTTGGTTAGATCAGACAGCATGGATGGAAGAGAAGGAATTTAAAAATGCATATCACTTGACATGACAGCCCTCAAGAGCTCCTGGGGAAGAAACATACTAAAAGTAAGAAGCACCTTTTTGCAATTAGGTGGCAAAAGGAAAGCAGAAAAGGAAATCTTAGGGCTCTTCAAGATAAAAGAGAACAGAAAACAAACTAGAGGACACCAGTTTCTCTCTCAACCATAAAAAAAAATTTCAGTAAAGACTCTGGATTTTGATACACAGACAGAATAATATGCCATTGTAAGTATTAATCTTGTAAGCCATCCCAAATCCACACAATGAATGGAAGAAAGGTAATAAATCTATACAAAATTACTGTACCATATCAGAAAATATGATTTAGCACAACTCAACTGATAAAGATCTTTCCCCCTGTAAAAATATAATGCATAACTTTCAGTTTTCCATCCAGTATGTAAGAAGCTTGGATGTCTCTGTTTCATCCTAACAACGAATAAAAAGCAGAAAAGACTGAAAAATCAGTTCTCAGGTCTGTAAGAGAAGTTAGGTTACCCGGATAGCTACTGGCCCTAAAACTAGAGAGACAGGCTGGATACAGATGTTACCAGGAGGAGAAGCCTCCACAGGAATCAGTGTAGGGTAGGAAAACCCCAACTGTAACTGATGAATTGCTGGAGGTTCAGTGTGGAAGTAATCAAATAAGCTTATTGATTGCTGTATTGGCAACAGATAGGATTTAGAATGTCAAATAAGAAAACATTAGAAATGTCAAATAATCAAACAGCAGACAAAAGAAATCGTAAACATAAAAGCAGAAGTTAACAAGTTAGATTATAGAAAAATAGAAGCTTTGGATGTGTGTGTGTGTATGTGTGTTTGTGTGTATGTACGTGTGTGTATTTGCACAAGAATGTGCGACGGGCATGGCTGTAGGGGGTGGTTCAGTGAAAATGGAGTAATATCTTCAGATCTGAGTAATGCTATGGAAAACACAGGTATCACTAGTATAGAAAAAATTTTATATGTGTGTGTATGCATATGTATATCCACACACACATATATGGATTTTCCTCTGCAATTCATTGTTTTACAACTAGAAATCGAGAACATATGTGATTTTCGCTACATGAGCTATGATTGCCTATTCTGAAAAGGAAAGTGGGAAATGACACTGTGCAAAGCCCAAGCATAGTTGCTTTTATCTCTGTAGTAGTGACAATATGATTAAGGGAAGATATAATGTATAATATATGGGCTAGCTAGTTGCTGGTGGCAATAAGAACAGAAAGGGCATTACTCTTGGACAAACGAGAGAATGATCAATGCGGGATTACTTCAGTCATATCTGGGTTTTAGAATTATATTCTTATAGCTTTCTTAATATCGTATTTCTAAAATTCAGGGAGAAAAAAAAAAACACTTCAAGACAGTGAGTCTGAAATAACGTCAGCCTCACACCCCCTTTTTCAGGAGACACTGTCATGAAATGCTCTATTTTCAAAACCATTGCATCTTAGCAAACATTTTAATTGGATGAGTTGACAAAAGATGACTTCTCATCTTATAGGATATCTTCACTACCCAAGGCTGTGTACAGTTGTTATTAGGGCTGAGATTTTATCTTACATATCAGAACCCTGAATATTCGAGACTTTCAAAATATCTTTTGACTTTATATACCAGAGTGAACAATTTTTCATTTTTAACAGTTTT
This sequence comes from Galeopterus variegatus, assembly GCF_000696425.1. Classification (NCBI taxonomy): domain Eukaryota; kingdom Metazoa; phylum Chordata; class Mammalia; order Dermoptera; family Cynocephalidae; genus Galeopterus; species Galeopterus variegatus. The sequence goes on from NW_007729657.1 coordinate 78,032, forward strand.
TATGCAGATACAATTTTCCCTCCTTTAGACACATTACAGGTTGTCAATTGCCTTTGTTGTTTATATCTCCATAAAATTTCAACCCTCATAGACATAGGAATATGCTAGTTCTACTGGATTAGGCTTAAACTTTTTTCCTAGTCAGGAAAATAGTTTAATTATTTCATAAACTTTTCTCATTTTAAACAAATTTATTTTTTGTCTTTGATGCTTACCATAAATTGCAACCATGCTTCATTCTAATATATTCTATTACTATTTGGCTCCTCAGAAGATTTAAAGGATGCCAATTTCCTGCACAATTTATCAGAAAATATTCAGCAATTCTGTTTAGAGCAAACTTATAAAAATACAGCTTACAAAAGATTTATCACATTGTTTGCATCTTAGCATGTTTTCAGAACTGGTAACCTAGTTCCTTCCTGCCTCATTTTGACAAGAGTAAGTTTTAATATTAAATATTAATTCTCTTCCCTGTAAAAAGGCAGACATTATTTATTCAGGAGGCATTTGTTACAAAATTATTTAGAGATTTTCATACTATACTGCAATGTCTCATAAAGATCATGCTTCCTCATTAGATTTGAATGTTTCCCTTGCAAATTTTATTTAGTTGCCCTATCACCTACTCCTGCTAAAAAAAAGGGGGGGGGGCACTTCTTCATGGGCAGTAGAGGAAAGTTTCAACTTTCTTTTATTATATACATCTTTGTTTGTCTAGAAACAGATTTCTAACTAATCTGATGGATCCAAAGCCAGGACACTGACTGGGCCATGCACAGTCAGTTGTTAGGTTTCTCTGTGTTTGAAGGCCATTCTCTGCTTGGTGGTTAACTTTATGTGTCAACTTGATGAGGACATGGTGCCCTGTTGTTTGGTCAAATATCAGTCTAGATGTTGCTGTGACGTATTTTTTTGGCTTGATTAGCATTTATATCAGTAGACTTTGTGTAAAACAGAATACCCTTGATTATGCGAAAGGGTCTTAGTCACTCAGCTGAAGGGCTTTAAGTGCAAAGGCTGAGATTTCCAGTAGAAGAAATTTAGATGCAAGATTGTGACATCAACTCTTACATGAATCTCCAGCCTACTGGCCTGCCTTATGGATTTCAGACTTGCCAGCTTCTGTAATACCTCGAGCCAATTTCTTAAAATAAATCTCTTATCTCTTTCTCTCACTCCTATCCTATTTCCTATTGGTGCTGTTTTCATGCAGAACTCTTAACAAATGCACCTGATAATGGATCTCTCATATTTATTTACTCTTGTCATGTGTCTGGCTGAAAAAGTTTATGACATAGGACCAGTTCTTTCATTTATATTCTTCTATCTCACCATACCCCTTCCTTCTCATTTGAGTACTCTACCAATAAAGATCTGGATTTTTCCACAGATGGATGGAAACCCAGGCCATGAATCCAAAGACTCCCACATTGAGTCTTACAGGTGACTGGCCAAAATAAACTGATCCTTCTCTGGTGTGAGCAACTCCCTTAAGACTACAAGGCAAAATGAGCCACAAGCCTTTTTGGAGAAAACCAAATCCTACCTGATCTGCAAACATATTCTAATCCTTAAATTTATCTGTCCCTTTTTTGAGTTGAGAATTGTATGGAAGTGAGCTTAAATTGGTATCTTTACACATGACCAAAATTAACTGTCAAGTCAATAAATTGAAAAAAAAAAATTACATCGCATTGGTTGGTTGTCAATGTTAGAAAAAAGTAACTGGTAATTTTAGGATTTTCACTTTCC
>NW_007729657.1:80089-88430 GCF_000696425.1 Galeopterus variegatus
TAACTGTCAAGTCAATAAATTGAAAAAAAAATATTACATCACATTGGTTGGTTGTCAATGTTAGAAAAAAGTAACTGGTAATTTTAGGATTTTCACTTTCCACTCTATTTTTAAAGTAATGTGTAGACTCGTCGCCTGATCAGGTGTGTGCTCACAGCATACAAACAGGAGTATTTTTATTCCTTTGATGCCCTTCATTGTAGCAATGTCCTAAGTTTATCTCAAGCAAATTATATTTCCAAACACATTAATAAAAAAACAATGAAGACAGTGTCTCCTCATTTGTTTGTTCATTTTATTCATACTGTTGACTCAAGTTCTCTGATATCTTTTAAAATGGCAGCCCTTTATTACTGATCAATTTGGTAAATTCTTGCTAAAAAACAGACAAAGGAATAGATGAACTGATAGTCATTTCTAACTTCCTGTGACGACAACATGGTGATTTTTATGGAAAAACTATTACAGAAAGATGTCTTTCCAGACTTACTATTTTTCCTTTCTCACATAACAGATTAATCTAGTGTCTCCACAATACACTTACATTTGTTTTCATGATCTTGGAACAGGTGGGCACCTATTAGGAAATGTCAAACCCCATCGGGCTAGCTGAATATAGATAGATGTTCCATGTGGTGATTTTCAATGTAACGGGAGGAAGAAAAAGAGCTGATCTGAAAAAATAGCAAAGGTATTAGTGAGTAATTTTAGTCTCCATCTCTCACCTTTCCTTGACTACAATTTTTTTCTCTTTATTGATATATTCTACTTTTATCCCTTCATGGCCTCTGAACTCTCATCTGTGAGGTATACAAGTTATGAAAACACCCATTGGATACCATTATATCTTTAATTAAATCCCATTGCACTTGAGGAAAAAAGTACAAAATCCTTAACTTGGCTTCCAACGGGCATGTTTTTACCCATAACTTTATAACTTCAAGTTGTTGGTAATATATGTTTTCGTCATTCTCAGGCCCCCACAATTTGGAGAAATGCTAGGTGTCTATAATGAGAGAACATGAGGCTGACATGCAGAAAGCATCAGAGATAGGAAGAGGACTGAGTTCCAGCAGTGTTTGATTGACTGGTTTTAGCTCTTCTAGAATCCAGGTTACAAGACTGACCTTCGTACAGATGAACTGATTGTAGGAGATACTGCAGTCTGTGTAGTTAGTTTGAGTTGGATTGTTGTTACTGTCTGTCTGGCCAGGATGCCCAAAACTTCTCATTGGAATAGACATCCTTATGTGATGTGTGAAGGAAGCCCTATCTGTTAAGGGCACATTAAATTAAATTACAAAGGACTCACATATTAATTATTCCTATTTCTTTGATTTCTTCATTTCCTTCTAGGCCTTGAATGTTTGTATAAAGGGTTTTTTTCACTGTTGTTCTTTTTTGTTTTGAAATCTGAAAAATGCCCAGACTGTGGAACTTTGTTTAGATACCTTGATTAAAGCCAAATATTCTACATTTTTTCCCCATGTTATTTCTCTTCCCTTCTGTCCTCCCAAAATGTTAATTCTCATTTGAAAGTACGTTGAAAACATTTTTGATTTGTATCTTTTAAGACATCCTAAGTGCTGTTATCTTAGATGCAGGTGGGGGCGAGAAGGAACCCAGCTACTTTGGCACTTTTTCCTGAGATTATCCTGTGAATAAAGACTTCAGGAATCCAACTGTGTGTTGCAAAAAGGTAGGCTCCCTCTGTGTCTCAAAATTCTCACCCCGGGACCACATTCTCACCACCTCACCATATGCTTAGAATATTTTAGGGAGTAAAGTCAAGTTGGAACCCCATTTCTTACTGTTTCACCATGATTGTTTGTACAACAGATGCAGGCAATCCATCAATGCCAGGAGAGAAACTAAGAGGAAAATGCTCTCGTGACCATACACACCAAAACACAATCTAAAAATGCTTTTTAAAAAAACACACAGAATGTTATTTTAGCCCTTTCGAATAATAAGTGTTTCATCAATGTTAAAATATTTATATAGTCCATTTGGAAGTAGATTAAACTTAAACCTCATGGAAATAAAGGCTGGATAATTGGATGAGAGAAATAACAGTAACAATGATAATAATAACATGTGATTAATTCTTTGTAGGTTACAAAACACTTCTTGAGCCTTTCACACATTTAATGCATTCAGCAGTTCACAAGAGGTGACATTTTAGAGATGAGCAAAATGAACTTTAGTTAAGGAAAGTAATAGAACTAGTGTTGCCAGATAAAATACAGGGCATCCAGTTACATTTGAATTTCAGATAAACACTTTTTTGGTTTAAATATGCCTCAAACATTTCATGCTTATCAGAAATTCAAATTTAGCTGAATGTTCTGCAGTTTTATTTTCTAAATCTGGTAACCCTTGATAAAACTAAGGTCACAAAATTGGTAATTTGCAAAGCAGGCGAACCTTAGCCACCAATGGAGAAGGTTGTAATTGATGTGAACTTTGAAAAGACCCTAATGTACACTCAGATGGAATTGTCATTGTCAAAGCATTGCATATGACATAACTTCTCACATCCCAAATAGCCAGGTGAGAGGGTAGTTTGAAATTGTCCCTGAACAGGCACATATTCTTCCCAACTTCTTTGAAATATATGAAGTTTGTTGACCCAGATGGGAATAAGCATAAATTGGGCAGATTTCTTCAGTTTCTATATACCACACCCACCAATCACTAGATACCACTTTGAATACAATAAGTGCTTTGGGATATTTATGAAGAACTAACCCATCGTTCAAAAACTGACCAATGGGTTGCAAGTCTGAGCTTGGACTCTTGGAAAATAGATTCCAAAAGGGACATTTTGTGGACAAGAGAGAAGCAAGGCATTCTAGCTTCTTGAACTCTTCAGGAATCACTGTGTAAAGTCAAGGAGGCTATAGTAGAAAACTTTGGTGGGTTTCTTGTTTCATTCTTCAGTGCAGATACCTACAGATTCTACAAAGTCCTACTTTTTTTTTTTTTTTTTTTTTTTTATGTTTGCAGATGTGAAGTAACAAGAGTTCTGTAACTTTCTTCATAACTAGTATCAAGCTACACAGAATTGGTCACTGGTGACTGGTCATGTTATTTGACTGTAATTTTAAGGTGCATAGGTTTTTGCTTAGCACAAAGTTTCCTCTTTTCAGTGGACAAATCCACATAATACCCAAAACAAGTTCTCAGTTGGAAAGCCAGAGCTATTAAGAATTCTAGGGAATGGGATCTTCTCTTTTAAGTGGCAGAGCTGAAAACACAGTGCTGCCTCCAAGAGGGAATCAGTTGAAAGACAGTCAGTAAACTAGTACTACTCTATTTTGTCTTAGATGCACGTACCATTTCAGAGACTCAATTTTAAATCTGAGTATTCCTGGAATAAAGTTGCTGTAAGTAAACATTCCTGGTACATAACTGCAGTCCCATGATAAATGATGATGCACACCTCTACTGTGGAGTGAAAGACGCCAGTGAGGACGCAGCAAGCCCCAATCTGTATGTGCTTAAGCTAAGTGAGAAACATTAAGAAGGGTCATACTTGACCACAACGACAACACTGAAAAGCATTAAACCTGTGTAGTGTTCTAGGGCAATGCTAGAAATCATAAATTTTTAAAAAACATAAACATATTTTAAAAGGATAAAACCACTTATAGCTAAAGAAAATAAACTCTATATGTGATAGTGAAGGAGCATATGAAATTAGAAGTAGAAAATGACAGAGATTTAATTAAGGAGAGACACAGTCATCACCATTATGCAAGTTCTTTGGGGAAAGCTCCAGGTGAGCCCAAACTTCATGGATTCTGCCATGCATGTGCTTTTTCTGTCTTACCAGAACAGAGGGATCAATAAATTATGGCCATTTTTGGAATCAAGTTGGTTTATCCCCCCCCTCCCAAATTATTTGCAGTGCATTGAGGAAGAATAATAACATATAATTATCTCCTGCATGAAACTCCTTTCTTTAGAAATTGAGCTTACTTGCCATCTGAAATGTAAGTTGTTTAGCCTATTAGAGTGAAGATTTGTCCCTTTATTGAGCAAATAAATGAGAAAAAAAAGGCTAACAGGATGCTACCACAGGTGGAGATATAACAGGAGGGGACAGCTTATGAATAAATTTTACTGTAGGCTCTCTACTCTTTGTCTCAAAGGAGGTACACAATAAGTCAGACATCCCTGCCATTTTTGGAATGGTGCCATTGCTAAAGGTCATGGTCACTGTGGTTGTTTTCCATTAATCACTGGGGAACAATGCTAGGTCCACTCAGAGAAGTGAGGTGTCTGACCTTCAGACAGGATCGAATGCTGTGTATAAAATAGCTAAATACCGTCTGGACATTGCATGTGATACAGAGTAAAAGTTATTTTAAAACATTTTTCACCAGTTTCTGCCACTTGGTTCTCCAAATGTTTGGCTCATTCCAATTACATAAACAAAATCCACACTAGATCTGAGGAAGAAAGTGTCTCTGATTTTGGCAGATAAAACAATATCATCTGATTAAATGAGGACTGATGGGATTGCTCACCTGCCACCCTAGAGCTCACTTGGCAGGCAGCAAGTCAGAAAAAAGGTTAACTCTGCAAAAAAAAATGTTTGAAGCTCTTTTATTTCTTATTTTTTTATGAAACAGAGATGATGAGGAAGGAGAAAGGAAGTGTCATTAAACTCTGGGTCAAGGAAACCTATATACAGACTTCAATTCAATGTACTGGGACTCCTCAGCTTACAACTTCTTCGAATGTGCTGTATAAACATCGTATATATCCCCCAGAGCATGAAAGACTAAAGGAACTACAGATATAATTGTCTAGGATGGAAATTTAGTGGGAAGCAGAAAACTGTCATTTCAAAGAGTAGCTTGTTGAAGAAATTCTTAGAATAAAGGAGAGAGACATCTCTCCTTTGCCCAAATTTGCTTTTACAGCTACCACTATACCGAGCAGGAAAAAGAAGCATCCATATAGCTCAAGACCTTACATCTTTGGCTGTTGATGTCTCTAGGAACAGTATAAAAGGCCGATTCATACATATGACTGCAAATATCTCCATTTTCCAAAAAGGTTTTTTTTGATGTGGTTGATGTGAATATTGAGATATTTATTGCCAGGAGTGAATGGCAGGTAGATTCACAGATGATAGATATGTCTGACCAATTTGTAGTGCATATTCACCAGAAGTCTACTTCTCTACAGAGCTGAAAAGCCTCATAGGAGAGATTTTCCCTTAAGAGAACCAAGCAGAAAAGCTTGACTCAGAAACACAACCCTAGTAATCAGAGGATGCATATGCCTCTTGGATTTGACTGAGGCTCACAATCCAACCTAAAAGGTAGAGAGAAAGAACTGCGAGAAAACATCTGGAAAAGCTGTTTTTGTGTAGTGATGATGACAAATCTATCAATTCACTAAAAACTGTCAAACTATGCAGTTACAGTAAATGAGGCATATGGTATATAAATTATGCCTCAATAAAGTTGTTTTTAAAAACTGAAAAACAAAAAGATGTTTTAGTGAGACCTAAGTCAGATACTAGAGAGTAAGGTAATTAGTAAATCTCCATTAGTAAATTAATTAGATACTAGATTTACTAATTACCTTACTAGTGAGTAAGGTAATTAATAAATCTCCATTACAAATCTTCATTAATAAATCTTTTACTAATTAGTAAAAATCTAATTAGTAAATCACAGAAAAAGATAGTAAAATTGTCTTGCTCTCGGCCACAGAATATCAACCAGATTTAGTTCATTGGAGGCTCTGCCACAACCTCTCTCTGAGCCTTATTTCTATCTGTATGATGGTAATGATAATATCAGTATGTATGTCACTGCTATAAAGGGTAATGTGCTATGCAGTGTTACTTGGTATGTAACATTAAGGCTAGAAAATGCATTTGAGATTACCTGTTCAATAAATGAAGAAGAGGAAGAAAGAAAGTAAAAAAGGAAGGAAGGAACTAAGGAAGGAAGGAAGAAAAGAAGGAAAGAAGGAAACTAATGACTTGAGTGAGTAAATCAATCATAAATATTATTTGTAACAAATTCATCAGTAGACTTCAGTTCTACTTACTCGCAGTCCAATATTTTAAATATGTTAGCTGGCTTGTGGCATCTAAAATACTTTAAAAGACTCTGGCATGAGCAGTGAGATATTATGAATATGCTCAGCAGCTTAAGCATCAGCTCCAGGAAAAGTTTTCCTCACTAAGAATCCACACTGCAGGAGTGGTAGTCAGAATTATGTGAAAAAGCCTATATTCTAGGAGCAGCTACTTCAAAGTATCTTAATCAACACCTTATATTACACTCATTAGATGGATAAATGGCAGAAACAATTTTTTTAATTGGTGGAATTAGTTTTTTGGTAATTAGAATTGTAAATGATAAAAATAGATCCTTACTTGTGAAATGAAAAGATGTTCAAGGAGTATGGATTGGCCAAAACATTTAGAATCACTTTCCACCTTTGTGAAAACAGGGCGTACAAATCCAGTCAGATTGGTAGTCTGATATGGTTGACACTTAACCCCATATGGTTCTACCACTGGCTTGAGAGAATGGAGCACCACCTGTTGAAGATGCGAGGAGCAGATTACTACCTCTTGAGGAATGTTATATAGACCTTGAGTGGACCTTCCAGTGAGGTGGTAGTCAGAACATTAAACAGGAACACAAAGACTGCAGGTTTACAGAACAGTTGGAGTGGTTTTGTGCCTGCTTACAAATAAATGCGTTCACATTTTTTAAAAAACATTGTATATGAGGCAAAATTTTGTCTCTGACTAGTTTTCCATGCAATGTTAATTTTAAAGTCATGAGGGAAGCTAACCATCACAGGGCCTCACATACTTTGTTGGCAATTCTTGTCCCCTAAAATAACCCAAGAGTTAGACACTATCAAGTTGACTTGAATCTGTTTCCAGTGCTTAGGAATGATAACTTTTAGTGGGTATTTTAAGCACTTTAGTTGGCCAAGAAGAGGCAGATCTGGCAGAAGGGATTGAGTTTTGCTGCTACTTAATTCAGAGTTCAAAGTCGGTCTCCTAAGGCAGTAGATCCAAGGTGTACACAAAGCTCACACTGAAAAGTTATATTTCTTCAATAAATATGCAGGGTTGAAGATGGGAACCCTAAGGGAACTGACTAAGAAAAAAAATGTTATTAAATGAGAATATGGATTTTAGGATATAACAGTAAAGTGTTTTTGAAGCACTTTTGAGGAGCTCCTTTTTGGAGAAATATCGACACCTGGGAAAGTAGCGTTAAATAAATAATGCTGCCAAAAGCACATCAGGAGCTTAGATGCACTATGAGCACAGATTCGCAGAGCTGAATTAATGAGGACATCTTGTACTAAATCATTTGACAACCTGGATGCTATTTATCATTGAAACACAACTTAGTATACATTTTATATGCTATGAAATGCTCACCTTCAGATCAAGTGTATTGCAATGTGAATATATATATATATATATATATATATATATATATATATATATATGCATTGGATGTGTGTATCTTTCTCAGCCTAATTCTCTGTGGAGATGCATGCTGTCAGAGGATGCACCCTTTCACAATTATAGGCATCTTTCAAGTGGCACCTGGTGAGATGCTAAAGAATTCTTACTAGATGGTAGGGCAAGAGAGCTCATTTTGCAGGATATGGAAACACTTTAACCCACTCCCTCCTTTCCACCATCCTCCATCTGTACAATATTGTGAGATATTCTTCTGCCTTTTACAAGTTTATTGTATTCCTCTCCAGTTTACAATGCTTTAACTGTTACCTATTTCTCACAAGTGAAATTCAAGATGCACCCTTTCATGTTGGGCAGAGAGAGCAGGACAATTATAGGCATCTTTCAAGTGGCACCTGGTGAGATGCTAAAGAATTCTTACTAGTTGGTAGGGCAAGAGAGCTCATTTTGCAGGATATGGAAACACTTTAACCCACTCCCTCCTTTCCACCATCCTCCATCTGTACAATATTGTGAGATATTCTTCTGCCTTTTACAAGTTTATTGTATTCCTCTCCAGTTTACAATGCTTTAACTGTTACCTATTTCTCACAAGTGAAATTCAAATATCTTCATTTGGCAGTTCAGACCTCGCCAGGCATAGCTGCAGAAACCCTATTTCTGAATAAGCTGGGGATTTTGATGTTTGCTACACCTACCTTAAACTTGCTTGACTGTACTTTTCTCAAGTCTTTTCATTCTGTTTGCTTTGCAAAATCTCTTTCTGAAAAGAATCAATAGTTTTGTGTTTGCCAAAAAAAAGTGGGTATCTGTTACCAGTTTCTATAAGTAGTTCTAACAGAAAAGAAAGAA
>NW_007729657.1:89339-93963 GCF_000696425.1 Galeopterus variegatus
ATCTCTTTCTGAAAAGAATCAATAGTTTTGTGTTTGCCAAAAAAAAGTGGGTATCTGTTACCAGTTTCTATAAGTAGTTCTAACAGAAAAGAAAGAACAACACTGTAAAAACCTTCCTTCTCATAAGAAAGGATAGCTTGCCCATAAACTCTGTAGAGGTATTCATAAGCAAGTTATAAAATCGACATGGATTCCGAGTATCTCTGTGCTCGATTACGTTAGATAAAAACAGTTTGTGCAATACAAACTCACTTGGCTCTCCTAGCTTCCTATTTATATTTATAGTTAGGGCAAGGCTCTCTTTACCTTAAGTGGAAAGAGGATGTTCTAGGATGAGAAATTTGTATACATGTGTGAAGGAAGTGACACCGTATCTTGCACCTCCTGAAATGATCAATGATAAATTATCAGGCCTCTCACTCCATTACCAAAGGAGTTGGAAGAAGGAAGCAGGAGAGAGCAATATTCAGGAGGGAAAGAGGTTGGGCAGGCCCAAGTGAAAAAGAGGCTGGCGCTGTGCCCTGTGCACTATGCCAGCCATCCCATCTGTGGCCAGGCTGACTTAAGGTAGGATAAAAAATCTGCGTTCTCAAATACGTGCCTGTCAATGCTTCTTTTTCCTTATTTTTCTGAAAATGAACTGCAGTCTCAAAATAACATGACAATACTGTTTTTTTTTTCTATATCTAATACGTGCTTTGTTGGGGGAATAATACATTCATGGAGGTTTGCTATAGTGGGACGGGCATTAGGGGCAGCTTAGTGTCCCAAAAGGGCAGCTTAGAGTCCCAAAATGAGTCTAGGAATCAGAGGTAAACAGAAATGAAAAGAAGTAGCAATCTCATCCTTGACTTTCTCAACAACAGTTTTCCATAGTTGGAATTGCACATCTGGCCAGACTGAGTGCTGAGGAGCACACCTGAGTTACCGCTGTCTGTCTTCATTTAATACTTCCAATTTATTTCCTAAAATCCTAGGTTGGTTTTACATTCACCCTTTTTCTCCTGCACTGCCTTAGGAGACTTGGTAAACATCAGACATTCAATGTTCCTCAGACTGCAGTGGTGGTGGCAGACAGAAGACTGCATTTGGAGAAGGAAGACTTGTCCACTCTCATTGTACCCCATTTCTCAGACCCTTTGTTGTGACATTCTTGGTGGCAAGATTGGGGAGGGCAAAATTTGGTGATAGGTGTGACTTTTGCTTTCGACGTATCAGCGGGGTGAGCCTCAAGGGAAAACAAGTAAACAGTTGGCAGTTTAGGAAGACATTGCAGTTTGTTTCTATTTGCTTATTTACTGCAGTCTCAAAATAACATGACAATACTGTTTTTTTTTTCTATATCTAATACGTGCTTTGTTGGGGGAATAATACATTCATGGAGGTTTGCTATAGTGGGACGGGCATTAGGGGCAGCTTAGTGTCCCAAAAGGGCAGCTTAGAGTCCCAAAATGAGTCTAGGAATCAGAGGTAAACAGAAATGAAAAGAAGTAGCAATCTCATCCTTGACTTTCTCAACAACAGTTTTCCATAGTTGGAATTGCACATCTGGCCAGACTGAGTGCTGAGGAGCACACCTGAGTTACCGCTGTCTGTCTTCATTTAATACTTCCAATTTATTTCCTAAAATCCTAGGTTGGTTTTACATTCACCCTTTTTCTCCAGCTCCCACAAATAATTGAGAACATATGATATTTCTCTTTCTGTGCCTGGCTTATTTCACTTAATATAATTTGGAAAAGGAAAATGTGATATATCTACACCATGGAATACTACTCTACTATAAAAAAGAATGAAATACTACCATTCACAGAGACGTGAATGGGCTTAGACAAAATTATTTTTTAACAGTTATATTAAGGTATAATTGACATGTAGTCAACTACCCATATTTAAAATGTACAAATGCATGGACCCATAAAATATCATCTCAATCAAAATGGTGAACTTATCATTAACTGAAGAAATTTCTTCATGCTCTTTGATAAATCTCTCCCTCTAGAGCTTCTTCTTTCCCTAGGAAACCATGGCTTTATGGCTTTGCCACTATAGATTAGGCTGCATCTTCAAAATTTTATATAAATGAAAACACACACTATATATAGTATGTACTCTTTTTTTTTAGTCTAGCTTCTTTCACACATCATTGATTCATTCATGTTGTAGCATGTCTCAAATACCAATTCTTTTCAAACTATTCTCCAAAACTGAAGCAAAGGCCATTCTATAAGGCCAGCATCACCTTGACAACAAAACCAGACAAAGGTACAAGAAAAAATGAAAACTACAGACAAATAATTTTCTATTTGATGAACATAAATGCAAAATTCCTCAACAAAATATTAGCAATCAGAATCCAAGAACATGTCAAAAAAACTACACAACCTGATTAAGTGGGATTCATCCTAGAGATGCAAGAATGATTCAATTTATGCACGTCAATAAATGTGATACATCACATCAACAAAATAAAGGTCAAAAACCATATGATTATCTCAATAGATGCAGAAAAGACATTTTACAAAATTCAACATCCTTCAATGGTAAAGACTCTCAGCAAATTAGGTATAGAAGGAAAGTATCTCGACATAATAAAAGCCATATATGACAAATTCACCACCAGTATCATCTTTAATGGGGAAAAGCCTTCAATTTCCTGTTTTAAGAACAGGAGCAAGACAAAGATGCCTACTCCTATTTAACATAGTTTTGGAACTACTAGCCAGAGCATTCAGTCAAGAGAAAGAAATAAAGGGCATCCAGATTGGAAAAGATGAAGTCAAACTATCCCTGTTTGCAGATAATGTGATCCTATATAGTAAAACCTGAAGACTCTACCAAAACATTCTTATGGTTGATAAATGATTTCAGTAAAGTTGCAGGATACAAAATCTACACACACACACACAAAATCATTAGTGTTTTCATACTCCAATAATGAATTAGCAGAAATAGAAATCAAGAAAGAAATTCCATTTACAGTAGTCAACAAAAAAATAAAATACCTAGGAATAAATTTAACCAAGAAGAAGAAAGATCTTTACAATGAGAACTACAAATCACTGCTGAAAAAAATTGAAGGGGACAAGAAGATCTAAAGATATTCCATGCTCTTGAATCAAAAGAATTAACATTGTGAAAATGTTCATACATCTCAAAGTGATCAACAGATTCAATAAAATCCCCATCAAAATACAAATGACATTCTTCACAGAAATAGAAAAAACAATCCTAACATTCATATGGTACAACAGAAGACCCTGAATAGTCAAAGCAATCCTGAACAAAAATATAAGTACTTAAAGCTGGAGGCATTGCACTTCCTGACTTCAAACTATACTACAAAGATATGGTAACCAAAACAGCTTGGTACTGGCATTAAAACAGACACTTGGACAAATTGAAGAGAATAAAGAACCAGAAATCAACCCACATACTTACAGCCAACTGATATTTGGCAAAGGCAACAGGAACATATATTGGGGAAAGAACTGCTTCTTCAACAGGTGGTGCTTGGAAAACTGGACATCCATATGTAGAAGAATGAAGCTAGACCTGTACCTCTCACCATATACTGAAATCATCTCAAAATGGATTAAAGACTAATTTTAAGACCTGAAATTATAAAACTTCTAAAAGAAAACATAGGAGAAACTACAGAATTGAGAAAATGTTTGCAAACTATACATCTGACAAGTGATTTATATCTACTCAAACAACTTAACAGTGAAGAAAAACAAGTAACCTGATTAAAAAATGGGCAAAGGAGCTGAATAGGCATTTCTCAAATGAAAATATACAAGTGTCCAACAGACACATTAAAAAAAATGTTCAACGTCACTAAGCATCAGGGAAAGAAAGCCACCTTAAGATATCATCTCATGTCAGTTAGTCTGGCCATTATCAAAAAGACAGAGAACAGCAAATGCTGGTGAGGATGTGGAGAAAGGGAGCCCTCCTACACTGCTGGTGGGACTGTAAATTAGGGCAGCCATTATGGAAAATAGTATGGTTGTTCCTCAAACAAATACAGATAGAACTGCCATATGATCAAACAATCTCACTGCTGGATGTATACACAAAGGAATGGAAATCATCATGTCGAAGGGATACTTGCATTCCTGTGTTTACTACTGCTCTATTTATAGTAGCTAATAGTTGGAACCAACCTAAATGTCTGTCAGCAGATGACTGGATAAGGAAAATGTGTTATATATATACACAGTGGAATACTACTCTGACATAAAATGGAATGAAATTCTGCCATTCTCAGCAATGTGGATGAACTTAGAGAAAATTATGGTAAATGAAAAAAGCCACACACACAAAAAGAGAAATACCACATGTACTCACTCATAAGTGGGCACGGAAGGAAGGAAGGAAGGAAGGAAGGCATGTACTCACTCATAAGTGGGCATGGAAGGAAGGAAGGAAGGAAGGAAGGAAGGAAGGAAGGAAGGAAGGAAGGAAGGAGAGAAAGAAAGAAGGAAGGAAGAATCACAATAATTCCTTGAACTTTCAGAAGGAGAGAATGGAACTGAGGCCACCAGAGCTGGGAAAGGGGGAATGGGAAGTGATGTTAGGGAGAAAGTGGTAAAGGGCCACAAAAATGTTTATATTATGT
>NW_007729657.1:94975-99330 GCF_000696425.1 Galeopterus variegatus
CTGAGGCAATAAATTTATTATTTAAGCCACACAGTTTGTGGCACTTTGTCATAGCAACAAATTGAAAAGTAAAGTGAGAGGGTAAATCCAGTTCTAATTAATACATCATAGCCAGAAGCAAGAGCTGATAATCACTTCTCATTCAAAACACACACATAGTCTGGATGAATTAGTAAAACACATGTAGTTTATATAATCAACTGATAAAGGCTAGTCGCTGAAAAGTAAAGTGGGAGGGTAAATCCAGTTCTAATTAATACATCATAGCCAGAAGCAAGAGCTGATAATCACTTCTCATTCAAAACACACAGATAGTCTGGATGAATTAGTAAAACACATGTAGTTTATATAATCAACTGATAAAGGCTAGTCGGCAGACTCCATTTTTGGAAAACACCATATAGAGGGTCAATAATTTCTTTGTTGTATACAGCATTAAAGTATTCTGCCTGAACCCAAATATCTAACGGCAAAATTGTCAGAATTCTCAGAATTAAATCTGACTGAAGAAACTTCACAGAGCAGCTATATGAAGTGTGATTATGACCCAGGTAGAGATAGAAGAGAACATTTCTTTGTTGTATACAGCATTAAAGTATTCTGCCTGAACCCAAATATCTAACGGCAAAATTGTCAGAATTCTCAGAATTAAATCTGACCTAAGAAACTTCACAGAGCAGCTATATGAAGTGTGATTATGACCCAGGTAGAGATAGAAGAGAATTGCTTCCAAAATGTGAGGAAAAAACAAACAGGTCAATTGTTTTGTCAAATAGAATGGGGAGTTCAGGAAGGACACTAAATCATGAATCAGAAAATAGAAATAAGTATTAGCAATATAAATCGAGAAACTGGATCTGGCTGGAGAGTGTTTGTGAGGTGACTGTCACCATCCCCCAACTATGAAGAGTGGTGTGCTGTGCAGTGGTATTCCTAGGGATGGTAGCAAATCCACAGCCACAAAGTAGTAAGCGTAGACCAGGAACTATGAAGAAATTACCTATAAGATCATTTCCATAGTAATTTTACAACACATTTTACAACAAACAATTTCTTAACACTATGAAGGTGTTTGTCAAGTAGTTAATATGTGAGTTTTAAAGAATAATTAACTAGGGAAATTGAATTAAATGGGCCACCTTTTTTGTATTTTATAACAAATTCTTCTGTGATCGTATAGCTGGTGTTTCATGAAATGAAACAAACATTTAAAAATGAACCCAATTCACAGTAATTCTGAAATCGATTGTTTCATGTCCTCCTCTGATCTCATTCGTAGTACACAGCCCATGGCTGATTAACCCAAGATCTTGTCTTCAGCTGTCTTTCATTTTCACCGTATTTATCTAACAGAATATTAAAAATGTGATGACTGTTGACATAAAGGGAAAACTTTACCTTGCCAAATAGACCCATTCCACATAAATAGCTTCCCACAAATTCTTAGAACCGGTCTTAATTGCTTGAAAAGACTGACCTCATAGGTTAAAATGATGAATCCCTGGAAATATCGTTCCTTATACTCCAGCTAATTGAGGCAAATGACCCAAGTGTAGAGTTTGCCAGCAGCATAGGTTTTATTTAATATAAAAAGCTTTCTTATCTATAGAGAACAGCAAAGAGAGCCTTTGGCACACACATTTGTCTGTGAAGCAGTGCTATCTTCATGGGCCTCTGCCTTTGGGGAGTAAAAAAGCAGAACAAAGAGTAGACATCTTGAATTTTTAATAAACATACATTTAGTTACAGTTGTAGGTTACCTACAGGCAATGTGTCTCTAATTCTTTCCCGTTATAAATTCTAATTTGTCCTTCTGGGATTAAAAAAAAAAAAAAGATTAATGAACACTTTCAGGGAAGGAGACCAGACATACTCTCTTACCATGTTTCATTGACATCTCACATGACCTCTCAGCATCTTTCTCCTATTTCCTGGATAATTTAATGTGGTAATTTTTACTAAGGACAAAACTCACTAAAAAAAATGAAAAGAAAAGGTCAGAGCTCTGTCTACTTTGTTATAAAGCCATTTTTATAATTTATTGTTTTTCTTAGGCATTCTAGTCTTTTGAACTTAGGTGTTTAAGTTTTGTGAATCTCCAAAAGGAATGAATGTCTTGTATTCAACTCTATAAATATTTATTGAATACCTGTGGGCACAGCATGTACAAAATCCTGGAAATACCAAGTTAAATAAGACATTAGTTCATTTCTTCGAGGAACGCTCATCCAAACTGGGGTGACAGATATGTTTACCCTTAACAAAATGAAACATAGAAAGAGCTATACACATGGCATTGAAAACTGCTGTGAAATCCTATAAAAAAACAAAACACTTTTTGTTTTTAGCCTTTGTATTTCAGTTCACCACCATTTAATAACAACAAAATGCAATCTTGTGAGTAATGAACTTGAATGTAAAAAATAGCTTTACAGACAGTGAACTGACAGTTTATAATTTGCCATAGGAAGGTACCCTGAGTTTGATTTATCCATATTTCGAAGATACAATCAGCTCAGCCTTGAAGGATTCCACACGGCAAGTAAAGTGGGAATCTAAGTCAGCCTCATTCTAGGCTGCAACGTTTTGTTCTGCACACATCCTTGCACATACATATAACTTTATACGACTTTAGAAAATTTATTTTCTAGACATTATCAGTGTTGCTCTGGGAAGAAGTTTACTATGAGTTTTTGAGAGAAGGAGATATCACAATTGATAACAAATGACTAGAGGGAAGATTTTAATCTACTTTATTTGTTTCTTATGTACCCTTTGGAGATGGTTACATGAGTAAAAATGCAAGTGAGCAAACATACTTTTTTTGTGTGCTTAAGGTTTATTGATTTTTTTAAAGAAACAGACAAAAAAGAAAAACATGGCCAACTAGTGAATACTTTGTTTCTTAAACATATTTCTATGTACTACATTTAATCTACTTAAATGCATCTAATTTAGATTTAAAGTAACAGGGTAATTTCTCCCATTATTATGTGACATTTATTGGTGAGTGGGGGGTTACAGAGTCTGGAGAGGTGTCAGAGTAATGATTCATCATTCAAAGGCCTTTTATATTAACAAATGCTCAGTCCCTTATAAACAATTATTGATACCACTGTGGTTGGTACATGAGAGTTTTTAAAAGAATTCCTTTTTAGCCTCAACAGAGATCCCCAAGTTCTGGGATCAAGAGAAAGTGAGAACTACTGTTTCTGTGATTGTTGTCTTAGCAATATTCTTTATTTTAACTGTTTATTTAAATTTCAAATTCAAAGAAAATTTGCAGCATTACAACAAGCACCCTTATACCCTTTACTTAGCTTCTCGAACTGTTAACATCTACCAAATTTTCCATAGTTGTCTACTTTTCTTTTTCTGTACCATGTGAGAGTAAGCTACAGATCTGATGCCTTATTAACCCTCAATACTTCAATGTGTATTTGCTAAAATAGACATTGTACTCATGAATAGAACTGTCAAAATCATAAAATTACTATCAATCCAATATCACCATCTTATCAACTGACCTCATTCACATTTTACCACTTATCTCAATGATATTCACAATATCCAGAATCACATGTCCCATTTGGTCATGTCCCTTAAATCTCCTCAATCTTGAATAATGCCTCATCTTTTCTTGTCTTTCATGATGATACGTTTATAGAGTATAGAACAGTTACTTTCTAGAACTTTCTTCAATTTTGATTTGACTGAATTTTCTCATACTTTATTTATAACATGTATATTAGTCTGTTTTGTGTTTCTATAACAGAATACCTGAGACTGGGTAATTTATAAAGAACAGAGGTTTATTTAGCTTACAATTCTGGGACAGCTGCATCTGGTGCTGGCCTCAGGCGGCTCCTACTAATGGCGTAAAGTATCAGGCAGCTTGCACGTACAAGCAGATCACAGGGCGAGAGGAAGCAAGAGAGAGAGAGAGGAGGTGCCAGGGTCTTCTAAACAACCAGCTCTCATGAGAACTAATAGAACAAGAACTCACTCACTACTCCTATCCCCCAGGGAGAGCTCTAACCCATTCATGAGGCATCTGCCCTCTTGGTTCAAACAGCTTCCAACACTGTCACAGTGGAGATCAAATTTCCATATGAGTTCTGGGAGGACAATACATCCAAATTCCATCAACATGCATAAACAAATAATAATTTGGGAGGGCAGGAATATAATGGGTCTACAAAAGTTCATGAAAAATGCATGCTATTAAAGAACTGTGCATGGATTTTAAAATGTTTTGCACCAAAATAAACCCATACTAACTTGTTAAAACATTTCCAAACAGAATCTAGTTTGAGGCACTAAGGCTCTCTTTTTTTTTTTTTTTTTTTTTGGCG
>NW_007729657.1:99356-100535 GCF_000696425.1 Galeopterus variegatus
GAAAACATTCTTTAGTAGAGAATGGTGTTAGAAGTCAAATACACACACAAAACATGCACATATATCTATATCTATATCTATTTTTGTGTATGTGTCTGTCTGTCTTAAAAACTAGTCCACCCTACTTCCTCTAATTTCGATCCACCACCACAGGGTTTATTCTAATATCCACCCTTCCATATTTATACAGTGAGGTATCTGGCTCAAATCATCACCAGAATATTTCTTTATTTGCTCAGTCTCCTCTGTGTATGACCAATCTGCCTGCCACAACAACAGAAATGTCAACACCGGGCATGCTTCATAACCTCTACTCCGGCACACCTTCCAGGAAACACAATCCAGATAAAGAGGAAGGAGAAAAGAAAAAGAAGAGAGGAGAAAGCAGTATATCTATTTATTTTTATTTTTATTTTTATTTGTATTTGTATTAAAGCATGGTTTGGATTCATATTATTGAACCTACATTTGTGGTATTTAATGTTGGTAATTGCATGGAGTATGAACATTTCTATTAAGTTATACCCACTTGACCCATTTTTATAACCAGGTATGATAACCCTTTGAGGTGAAATGAAGGCATGCATGGTATGCCATAATTACCTATGTTTTTCAACTAATATTTATCGATTTTTATTCAAATAATACAGGATAGAAGAGTTAAAAGTATTATAGAAAGAGAAACAATAACGTGATGATCATGGATATGTGTGTTTTTGTGTGCACATGCGCTTGCACAGATGAACATATTCCTATTTGTTAAAAATTAATTAATTTTTTTGCCTTCTTTAAAAAAATATCATTACTTGTACATTTTCATGGGGTACAGTGTGTTGTTTCAATACATGCAAATACTGCACAATAATTCACTTAGGGTTGATAACACAGTTCTGTACCCATTAGTCTACTGTTTCTCCTTTCCCCCTTCCCCTATCTGTCCTGGCCTCTGGTAAACATTTCATTTTCTACCTCTATGAGAACCACTATTTTTTTTAAATTTTTTTTTAAAATTTTTTTTTTATGATTCCACGTATGAGTGAGATCATGTGATATTTCCTTGACATACTGCACTCAACATGATGGTTTCCACTTCCTTCTAGATTGCTGAAAATGATAGAATATCATTTCTTCTTAAAGCTGAATAGTATTCCATTGTGTATATACACCACAGTTATCAAT
>NW_007729657.1:101535-103188 GCF_000696425.1 Galeopterus variegatus
TTGTTGTTGTTGTTGTTGTTGTTTTGCTGTTGAGTTGAGTTATTTATATATTCTGAATATTAGCCCCTTGTCTGATGTGTAGTTTGAAAGCATTTTCTCCCATTCTGTAGGCTGTCTCTTCACTTTGTTGATAGTGTCCCTTGTTATACAGAAGCATTTCACTTTGATGTAGTCCCATTTGTATCTTTTTGCTTTAGTTGCCTGTGCCTTTGTAGTCTTGCACTAAAAAGCACTGCCCACTCTCACTTGGTGTAGCATTTCCTCTGTATTTTCTTCTAGTAGATTCATAGTTTTGGGTCTTAAATTTAGGTCTTTAATCCATTTGTAGTTGATTTTTGTGTATGGTGAGAGATAAGGGTCTAGTTTCAATATTCTACATGTGGATATCCAGTTTTCTCATCACCATTTGTTGAAAAGGCTGTCCTTTCTCTACCATGTATTCTTGGCACCTTCGATGAAAATCAGTTGGTTGTAAGTGTGCAGGTTTATTTTGGGGCTCTCTATTTTGTTCATTTTGTCTATTTGTCTATTTTTATGCTAATACCATGCTGTTTTAGTTACTACAGCTTTGTAGCATATTTTGAATTCAGCTTTGTAGCGTGTTTTGCCTTCAACTTTTTTCTTTTTGTTCAATGTTGTTTTAGCTACATGGTGTCTTTTGTGGTTCCATATACATTTTAAGATAATTTTCTTTTTCTACTTCTGAAGAATGTCATTGGTGTTTTGACAAGGATTGTATTGAATGTGTAATATTAGGTTGTTTATTTGAAGTCTTTTTTTTCTTTTTAGACGTAGGCTTTTATTGCTGTAAATTTCCCTCATAGAACTGCTTTTGCTATATATCTCAGGTTCTAGTATATTGTGTTTTCATTTTCATTTTTTCCAGAAACTTTTTAATTTCCTTTTTGATTTCTTCATTGGTCCTTTCATTGTTTAGGAGCATGATGTTTAATTTCCATGTATTTGCATGGTTTCTAGAGTCCCTTTTGTTAATTTCTAGTTTTATTCTACTGTGGTGGGACAAAGTAGTTGATATGATTTCAATTTAAAAAAAAATTGTTGAGACTTATTTTGTGACCTAACATATGGACTATTCTACAGAATGTGTCATGTGCTGCTGAGAAAAATATGTATTCTGTAGCTATTGGATGAAGTGTTCTATATATTTCTGTTACATCTAATTGGCCTAGAGCAGAGATTAATTCTGATGTCATGGGTCAATTTTCTGTCTGGATGATCTATTCTTTGCTGAAAGTGGGATGTGAAAGTACCCAACTATTGTGTTGGAGTCTATTTCCCCAATTAGGTCTAATAGTATTTGCTTTACATAACTGAGTGTTCCAGAGTTGGGTGCATATATATTTAGAATGGTTATATCCTGTTGTTGGGTTGATCACTTTACCATTCCATAATGACCTTCCTTTTTTTTTTTTCCTGGCTTGAAGTCTATTTTATCTGATATAAGTATAACAACTCCTGCTTTTTTGGGGTTTCCATTTGCATGAAATGTCTTTTTCCATCTCATCACTTTCAAATGGCGTGTGTTTTTATAGGTTTAAGTGAGTTTCTTGTAGGCAACATATTGTTGGATTTTGTTTAGTAATCCATTGAGCCATTCTGTATGTTTTAATGGGGACATTTAATCCATTTACA
>NW_007729657.1:103305-104674 GCF_000696425.1 Galeopterus variegatus
TTGTTTAGTAATCCATTGAGCCATTCTGTATGTTTTAATGGGGACATTTAATCCATTTACATTTAGTAATCCATTTACATTTAGAATTATTATTGATATGTAGGTATTTGATACTGCCATTTTGTGACTTTTTCTGGTTGTTTTGTTGATCTTACTGTCTTCCTTTGTGATGGAGTGCTTTTCTCTAGCTGAGTATTTTGACTTCTCACTATTTATTTTTGGTATGTCTCATAAGTTTTTGTGTTATGGTTACCATGAGACTTACAAAAAAAGATGTTATAGTTACAACACATTACTTTAGACTAATAAAACTAAACTTTGATGTTTAAGAAAAAAGAATAAAACAAAGCCAGCTCTACACTTTGGTGTCACTTCTCCTCTGCTTTTTCACATTTTGTTGTTTCAAGTTACAACTTTTAATATTGCCTGTCTCTTATATGGTGGTTATATCTTTAATCTCATTTTTAAGTTTGTCCTTTAGTCTTCATACTGAGGATATAATTGGTTTATTTACCACCTTTATGACATTGTAGTATTCTGAGGTATTCTATGAATTTGCATTACTAATGAGTTGTGTTTTCTTGCTGTTCCTTAGCCTTGCCTTCTTTCAGAGTAAAGAACAATCTTTAGTTTTTTGTTTGTTTGTTTTTGTTTTTTTATATATATATAATGCAGGTCTAGTGTTGATGAATTCCCTTAGCTTTTGCTTGTCTGGGAAAGATTTTATTTATCCTTCATATTTGAAGTTTAGTTTTATTGGATAAGAATTCTCGACTGATTTTCCCTATCACCCTGAATATTTCATCCCATTCTTTTCTGCCCAGTAGGGTTTCTATTGAGAAGTCACCTGAGAAATGTATGGGGACTCCATTGAATGTTATGTTTCTTTGCTCTTGCTGCTTTCAGTATAGTCTTTCTTTGTCATTGGTTTTTGATAATGACTTGCCTTGGGCTATTGTTCCTTGGGTTGAATTTGACTGGTGAACTCTGAGCTTCCTATACCTGTATGTTGTCATCTTTCTCCATACTTGGGAAATTCTCAGTCATTACTTTCTTGAATATGCTTTCTACATCTCTTCCTTTTTCCTTTCCTTCATGTATGCCAATTTCCTTCATGTATGCCAACAATGAAGAGCTCATTATTTTGATTGAGGAAGTCTCATATTTACTGTATTTCTGTTTCAGTTTTACTTATTCGTTTTTTTGTTTTTTTTTTTTGCTCCTCTGATTTGATTATTTTATATGTTCTCTCTTCAAGCTCCCTTATTTTTTCCTCTGTTTGATTAAGTCTGCCTTTGCAGCTTTCTGTCAAGTTTTTCAGTTCAGATAATGTGCTCTTTATTTCTATAATTTGCTTTTTTTTTTTTTT
>NW_007729657.1:105857-108284 GCF_000696425.1 Galeopterus variegatus
TTTTTATTCACTTCTGTGTTTTGCAAAGTCAGATACACAGAAATTCTGGTCTGAGACTGAGTCTTTCCAGCAAACTGCACCCCTGCAGTTCCATGTCTCTGACCAGTCTCCACTGAATGGGTCTGTGCTGATTGGAAGGCAGACTAGCTGCTCACACTGCACCCTAATGTTCCCCTGGCAAGGCAGCCTCCCGCTATACCCTATTGCATTCTGAATGCTTCCTGTGGGGTGGGCCATGTGCAGGTCCTTGAGATTACTCACTGGGCTCTGAATAGTTCCTTTCCTCAGTCAGCTGTGGATGTGGGTCTATGGAAACCCTCTCCATGGTTTTGCTGACCTGGGGTCTGGTATAGTGTGCTCTGAGGCCCTCTTCTCCCCTGCAGACTCCAAGCAACTTCCTTCAAAAGGCTCAGATCTAGCTTTTGCTGGCTCCTGTTCCATGTGCTGTGGCTTCTTTCCACCTCTCACTGGGTTGGCCCTGAAGTGCCTGGGGCTCGAAACAGTCAGAACTGTCTCTTCTACTTCTAACTGCAGCTTCTCCCAACTTCACAAACTCCATGGGTTTCTTTTCCTTTTGCCCTGAACTCCAGTGGTCCCAGGTTAGTAGAATTTGCATTTTAATAGTTGTAAATCAGTCAACTGTTGGGGAGGGAGATGCTGGGACCACCTCTTCTGCCATCTCAATGACGTCACTCTGATTTCTCCTATTTTTAATTTATTAAGGAAGGCTTGTTATTATGAACTGACGTAGCTAATTGAATCATGAGCAAGAGGACAAATTTTTGATAAAAATAAATACAAATAAATACTTATAAATAAATAAGTATACTTTTCTTTTCCCATAGCTGTGGGGAAAAGCAACTTCATGCATATAAACATTCACTAGCAAGGAGGCACAAAGTAGGTCTATGACCCTTTCAGTAGATAGATGAAATCTCAGATCTGGTCCTTTGTGTGTTCCAACAGCCCTGGGTAAGAAAAGTGGACTTAAAGTAAATGTGACAATATGTATCATTCTAGTGAGAATTAGGTTACCAAGAACGAGTTGCTAGACACAAGGTCAGTTATGAGTCAAGCCTACAGAATGATTATAAATCATGAACAGTAAAGAGATACTAGATTCTTATATCCTATACAGGCAAAATACAAACCGTCTCAATAATATTTTAGACAATTCATGTATTTGAACACCAATAATTTTACCAAAAAAAATCAAAAATTTAACTTTTTAATGCTAATTAAGTTATTCATTTTACCAGTGCAAAGCCATTTCTAATATTCATTGTACTAACTAACTTTAAGTACAGCAAATATACATTTTGGCTGAAATTCCAATGGCTGAGTGTTAAGATAAATACATATCAGAAGCCGAGAATGAAGATAAATGTTATCATTAGTGGTCAATCATTAAATCAAGTGACTACTCTGGTACATATATCAAAGCCAACACCAACCTCCCCACTCTGTGGGGAACTTCCAGATCCTGGAAGTTCTCAAAACACCAAGAAGGATAATTCTCAAAAAAATTCTACACCTAAGAACTCCTCCAATTCCACAACAAAAATCAAACAACATTCAAAAATGGGATCAAAGAAAAAAAAAGTCACCAAAAAATTCTATATCCACTAAAACTAACCTTTAAAAATGAACAAGAAATTAAAATATTGTCAAATAAACAAAGCTGAATCAATACCTCATTATTATCTTTCTGATGTTCACATTGCTACAACTTTGGTCAATGGAACCCCTTCAAAGCTAGTGCTTTTGTTTGTTTGACACAATCATATTCATCTTTGAAAANTTCTAGTTAGAGGGAGCAACAACTATAAAAGCCCTAAGGCAGGAGCTTGCTTCGTGTAAGGGAAAAAGAGGGACCTAGTGTGGCTGGAGTAAAGCCCAATAAAAGAAGAGAGAATGCAAAGAGGTGAAGTCAGTGGGGTGCGGTGTGTGGAAGGAGGTTGCTGGGTCATGCAGGGCTTTGCAGGTATTTTAAGAACTTTGCATTTTTTGCTAGGTGAGATGAACAGGTACATCAGATTTTTTTTTTTCATGCTGAGATAACCAAATATTAAAATTATTAATAACACTGAGCCCTGGAAAAGGTGAGAAGAAATAGGTAATTAAGGGCTTCTTTGTGGGTTGGGAAGAGTATTATTCTACCAACATTTCTGAAGGAATTTTTGATAATATGCATTAAAAGCTGAAATGTTCATAAACTTTGATTTTGTCAGAATTTTTCTTAATAAAAAATAGAGCAAATGTTCATAATCATATACAATAATAAAAAACTAGAAGCAACACCCTACTAATTGAGAAATGATTAAACTATGCTACATTGTTTTAATGGAGTATTACAAAGCTATGTTTTTTACTTGGTAAATGTATACGTCATATACATCCAAGGGAAAAAGCAACAATGAACTAAGG
>NW_007729657.1:109038-112681 GCF_000696425.1 Galeopterus variegatus
TTTTACTTGGTAAATGTATACGTCATATACATCCAAGGGAAAAAGCAACAATGAACTAAGGGAAAAAAGGAAGAAAATTATAAACTAAAAAAATACCGTTTAGTCCGAAATGCATGACTAACTTCCTGGCAGAATTGATAAAAATCAAAAAGCAGATGTAAGTAAAACATAATTTTTTAAAAAAAGAACAAATAGGTCATCTATAGAATTTAAAATATAAATATATGACATAATAAAATGTATGACAATAAATTTTCCAAGAAAAATGAGAAACAGAAATCCCTGGAAAATTCTAAAATGTTACATTGGG
This sequence comes from Galeopterus variegatus, assembly GCF_000696425.1. Classification (NCBI taxonomy): domain Eukaryota; kingdom Metazoa; phylum Chordata; class Mammalia; order Dermoptera; family Cynocephalidae; genus Galeopterus; species Galeopterus variegatus. The sequence continues at coordinate 109,349 of NW_007729657.1, forward strand.
CAAAGGAGAAACTGAAAAGTGAAGAAAATAACTTTTAATGTAGTGAAATTTTAAATGAAAAATAAAAACTATTTCCTTTCTCTACCCAAATGTAAAAATACTTGTCCTTGGTAGCTTTTAATTGTCTTCTATCTAGCTTTTTAAGAAATGGGTATTTTCTATCTTATACAATATTTTCCAGAAAAGAGAAAAAAAAAGTGATTGTTAGGTTATCTTGAGGTTTGTATACATTTTATTCTCCATCAAATATAGACAGGATATTATGAGAAAATTAAATACAAAAGTTCAAAAGACAATGTTAGCTAACAAAATCCAAAAATACAATGTAAAAACATATCATGATTAAATGGGATTATTGCCAATGTTCAAGATGGTTAATAATAAATTACCATACAAACTCCTAACCATGGCCTATAAACCCATTTCAACTTAAGGTGTGTCTTTTTCCATTGTTACTAGATTCTAGACACACAAATTTCTCTTTCTTCCTGTAAAGCATAAAGCTCTTTCCTGTGTCACAGGCTTTGTGTCTGTAATTTCTTCTTTCTGAAATTCTTTTTTAACAGCTTTCCTATTAGCTGACTCTTTCCTCTTCTTATGGTAGTATTTACCCCTCAGAGAGACCTTTCTTGACCACCTCTCTGAAAGAAGCCCCTTTCTCTAGCAGTCCTTACATGTTATTTGTTTGTTTGAGCATTGCTTGACTCTCACTACTGGAACACGGGCTGTCTGAGAGCAGAGACATTGTTTGGAATAGTGCTAGACCATAGGATGGGCTATGCAAAAAGTTTCCATAAACTTTATAAATAACTAAGGAAGCATAATAAAGCTATTTAGTACCTCAGTTTTCTCATCTATTACTTGGCCTAATAATCAATGTCCTACTTACCTTAAAGGATCTTTATGAGAAATAAGTAAGATACAAGAATGTGAAAGTCTACTCTGACATGAGAATAAGGTATTTTTATTGCTATCTTCACCCTAATCATCATCTTAGCTGTTATCATCATTGCAAAACCAATTAAAATCACAAAATACATTTTCTTCTAGTTCCTGTCAGCATCATTTATACGAGGTAGGTCATATGGCAGCTGGATGCTGTAATCCTTTTTAATATTCTCTCTTCAGGGATATAGATACACCATTCACTACTTGCCTGAATACCAAGATTATTACTATCATATTTTCCCACCACTGAGCTGTGCCAAGGATATTTATGTGTGTTTTGTTGCCTTGTACACAGATGAACAAAATCCAAAAGGAGAACTGCTTTGGCTGGGTTGGGATGAAGGGATGACTTGTTTTTTAAAAGCCATCAGTAAGAAACAGGGAAGCATGAGAAGTGGTTATAAATGAAAGACATCAGAGACAAGCAATATGTCCATGAATGAGGCAGTCTTCCATAAACCAGAAATAAGAAGAAATTGGTGTGAGGTATAGGAGACACATAGAAACATTAACTTTTAAGAAAGTTAAAACAGTCTGATCTTTATAAAGGAGTCCGAGGATGGGATTATTCTCAAACTTTTCTGTTTGGTCAACGTTGCATGAGTTTCTCATGGATCAATGATTTATTTATTAATTTAAATGTTAATGTTAATGGAGCACTCAGTAAGTATTAAACCTTGCTTTAGGTGTTCTGGAGGCCACAAGGATAGCCAACTATTGTTTGGACCTCAAATATGGAAAACGACATAAACATTTGGCATAACTTTTAAATACTTTGTAGCTTACAAAGTGGTTTTGTATACATTGTCTTATCAGACTTTCAGAACAAATTCTGGAGGTATGTAGGGCAACAAAATTAAGGATATCTAGACAAAAGGACTTTACCAAAGTCACTCGTTAGTAGGTGGTATAGCCTAGTTGTAAATCCAAGTCATCTGCCTCCCCACCCAGTGTTCTTTTTGCTCCATCATCACACAAGTGCTTATTGTCTCAAGATGAGGGTCATGAATAGTTATAACACAGGTCATGATGTCATATCTGCCATGTGACAGGGTCATATCAACTACCCAGAGAAAGAAGGGCTACCTGGAGGATTGAAGGAAGAGATTACCTGGAAGTTGTGGCATTTCAACAAAGACCAAAGACGTGAGACAGAGGTTGTTTCAACTAGGAGCTCATGACCTTGCTGGTCCTTATGAACTAGTCCACATTTGAAATCATGGAAAAGCAGGCAGCAGAAACAAGTTGTGAGAATACAAAGAGAGTAAGGTTTCTTAGTTTATCTTATATCTGAGAAAGTGCCAAATAAGAGTGACAGTTAATAAATAATGAGGGAACAACAGGCAGAAGCTACAAACCAGAAACCTTCAAGGCACTGGATCTTGAAAAACTGGAATATTGAATTTGTGTGTAGTTGACATTTTAGGATGAGCACAGAATCAGAAGCTGTAAAAATCTTAGGGGGAGCAGAGACATCAGTGCAGTAGAAACTAGGTTGAAGAATAATAATAGATATTTCTTATCATTTGTTTTCTCCTGAAATAACGAGGCTAAAAATAATTAACCAAATAAACTTTATGATACTCCAGTGTGAGGCCAGGTTTAATTAGTCTGCTATAATGGCAGTTCATTTTGTCAGGGAGCTCAGGCTGGTTTTAAAGCAATCAAGTAAGAATTTATAGTGGATGAGGTCTTCTGATATTGTCAAAGGTTCCCTAAAGACACCACTACCTAGATGGCTATTTGAATAGCGACTATCACTCAAGATTTAAAATATTTTCTTTCTAAATACAAAACCAAAAATGGTGTGAATTTTGATAAACTTACAAAAGGCTGATATTAAAAATAATTCATATTGTTAAATCTTGGATATATAGTTCCACTGCTAAAATTTTAGAGTACTAAACTGTAATCTTATTATTTGTATATGTATGTACACATGTGTATAAAGTAGTTTTATATATGTCATGTATAGTTATAATCACATGTGTATATAATTGTATGTATAGAACTATTATCTATTTTATAAATATATATTTACATAGAGAGAGAGAAAAGAGAGAGATCACATTTTACTTAAGTTGGGATTACACTATATATGAAATAATTATCAGCCATAAAACTAATTATTTTTTATTTTAAGTAAAATTGCATCTATTTGTCATAGTTGTTTGGGGTGAATAATAATTCTTTAAAATCAAAGATAATTGTGGAAAAATTGGTAATCAGTGAGTTGGTTACTCACCTGGGTCATCATACATGTCTGCTTCAGGTTTCCCATCATTTAACATTCACTACTGAGCTCCTGTTACAAGCTAAGCAACATCTTAAGCACTAGGGATCTAGCAGTAAACAAAATATAAAGGTCCCTGCCCCAGCGACTGT
>NW_007729657.1:113158-122473 GCF_000696425.1 Galeopterus variegatus
TGTGGAAAAATTGGTAATCAGTGAGTTGGTTACTCACCTGGGTCATCATACATGTCTGCTTCAGGTTTCCCATCATTTAACATTCACTACTGAGCTCCTGTTACAAGCTAAGCAACATCTTAAGCACTAGGGATCTAGCAGTAAACAAAATATAAAGGTCCCTGCCCCAGCGACTGTAAATTCGAGACTTAAAGAAGCATTATGGAACTAACTAAGAAGCTTCCCTATCTTGGTGTTGACAAGCCTCTTAGTCTATTCCATAATGATTCTTTAGATCTGGAATGTATGGTCCTGGGGTGTGTGTGGGGAGGTGTGAGAGTTTGGTCTTGATGTGGAGTTTGGGGGAGTTGAAAAAAGAAGAGGATAGTCTTTGTATTAAAACAAAGCAAAACAGGGAACACTTATTCTATTTCATGGAATTTTGCGCTGCCCTATTCTAGAATTGCAATAAAGCCAACTGAGATTTTTAACTAAAAAAAAAAAAAAAAAAAAAGGAAATGAAACAAAANCCTCTTTAGATACCTCTAAGTTATTGAACTTTTTGCCTCCATCTTGAAGTGCTGACTAATGTTTTGGCCTCTGACACTATTTCTTCTTTAAAAGCCGTCTGGTTTATGACCAAATTTCATTCTGAGAGAGTTAGTGACAAGGCCCTCCAGCATGCTAACATTGATTTTTTTTTTTTTTTTTGGCTCCGGTTCCCTCCAACCCCCCAATCTTTGTCCAAGCAAAGGTTACATAAGTTATAATATTCATGGTGAGACTCTGACTGCGGATGTTTGCTCCAAACCAAAGTGTAGGTGTGCTATCATTTCCATTGGAACCTGAACTGTCAGCAGACTAACATTATCTTCACCAAAAATGCCACAGTGGAAACTATAGGAGTAATAAAGTAAAGTTAAAATAATTTAGGTTAGAACTGAGAAAAATGAGAAGATAAATTAATAGTCAAAATGCCATGAGATGGCAATACGATCAAATGGAAACAGAAACAAATGCAAATCCTAATATCTGGTCAACTGTCAGTACTGTGATCTTTGAATTCTAGTATTTTCAGCTAGGGAATAAAACAGTTGGAACAGGAAATCTCAAGTGTCTACATACATCTTGCTGATATGGCTTAAATAGTCTTACTGAGAGCAGATGATTCCTGAAATTTTCTGGAGCCAAAATTCTATAATTCTTCTTCTCCAGGATATTTTTATGGTAGAGAAAAGAAAGATAAGATGAGATCTACAAACTTTTTTTAAACTACATGTATGATTTTTTTCCAACAAGTCCCTGAGCAAGTAAAACATGGCCCAAACTAACTTTTGAAAAAGGAGTGTTCTGACTCTCAGAGAAAATAAAACAATTGTCAAGAGAGGTAGTTAATGTGGTATTTATCCCTCTGTGCTTTGCTTATTTCACTCAAGTTCCTCCAAGCTTATCTATGTTGTTGTGAATGGGAGAATTTCATTTTTTTTTATGGCAGAATAGTATTCCATGGTGTATATATACCATAAAATCAGCTCTGTGCTCCATGAATATTCATAACCAATGAACAAAAATAGATAAGTAGTTAAGAAGACAATAGACATTCAACAGTTTTGGATAGTTATTGTTCATCTAGCTTAAAGGCAAGGAGGTTGTGGTGCTTTAAAAAATATGTCCAGAAATTATTTGATTCTTACCTTCAAGAATAGAGTATGGAAGGATTTACGTTAGGTCTCTTCTGAACGTACATTATTAAAAGGAGACTGAGTCTTCTCTCTCTGTCATCACTTGTTCCATGGAAAGACAAAAGCTGAACTATGGAGAGGTCCATGTGATGAGATACTGAGTATGTCTCCGACCAACATCCTGAAAGGAACTGAGGCCTATCTGCCAACAGCTACTTGACTGAGCTTGGAAGTGGATTGTTTTCCAGTCAAGTTTTGGTTGAGACTGCAACGCTAGATGACAGCTTGACTGCAGCCTCATGAGAAACTTGAAATACAAATCACCTATCTAAGCCACTTGCAGATTCCTGACCTAAAAATAATAGGAAGTAAAAAAAAAAATAATATTTCGAGGTGCTAAGTTTTGGATCTATTTGTTATGCAGCAATAGTTAGTTAATATAAAAGTTTAGTTCCCTCAAAAGTGCCTTCCATTTCTTTGGTATCTCTATTTGCTGAAAAGTGAAAGACCTCCAAGTCTCATCTACAAAGTCCGTCTCAACCTATTTTTCCAAGCTTGTCATACAACATATCTGTATATACCCTGACTTGAAGTCTAACCCAAACTAGATCGTTTGCTAAAGTGATGCTTTCAGGCTACTGATGCTTTTATGTGGTTTTCCCCCTGCATGAAAAAAACTAAAAAACAAACCCCCCCAAAACAAATAAACAAAATCTTTCACACCAGAATACCCAGTTTAAAGCACATGTCATTTTCAGTATACCCTAGAGTTTAAATACATTGAGTCTGTCTTAAATAGAACTGAGTTTAAGTTCCAGCACCGCTCATTGAAAGTTGGATGATTTTGATCAAGTAGCATTCTCACGTCTAAAAAATGTGGGTATTACTTGCCCACCTAAAAGAAATGTATGGATTAAATAAGATCTAAGAATAAAAACAATTAACACTGCTTGACATATAGCAACTATTTCTTATCACTATTATTGTTATTTTCTTCCATATTGTCTTTTTTTTTTTTTTTTTTTTGNAGTCTTTGTATTAAAACAAAGCAAAACAGGGCACACTTATTCTATTTCATGGAATTTTGCGCTGCCCTATTCTAGAATTGCAATAAAGCCAACTGAGATTTTTAACTAAAAAAAAAAAAAAAAAAAGGAAATGAAACAAAACATAAAATCTCTTCAGGCCAAGTCTCAATAACTCCTGTATTCCTTGCCCCATTTTAGGCAATGTACCTGACCTAAGCGATCTCACCTCTTTAGATACCTCTAAGTTATTGAACTTTTTGCCTCCATCTTGAAGTGCTGACTAATGAATTTTGGCCTCTGACACTATTTCTTCCTTTAAAGCCGTCTGGTTTATGACCAAATTTCATTCTGAGAGAGTTAGTGACAAGGCCCTACAGCATGCTAACATTGATTTTTTTTTTTTTTTTTGGCTCCAGTTCCCTCCAACCCCCCAATCTTTGCCCAAGCAAAGGTAACATAAGTTACAATATTCATGGTGAGACTCTGACTGTGGATGTTTGCTCCAAACCAAAGTGTAGGTGTGTTATCATTTCCATTGGAACCTGAACTGTCAGCAGACCACCATTATCTTCACCAAAAATGCCACAGTGGAAACTATAGGAGTAATAAGGTAAAGTTAAAATAATTTAGGTTAGAACTGAGAAAAATGAGAAGATAAATTAATAGTCAAAATGCCATGAGATGGCAATACAATCAAATGGAAACAGAAACAAATGCAAATCCTAATATCTGGTCAACTGTCAGTACTGCGATCTTTGCATTCTAGTATTTTCAGCTAGGGAATAAAACAGTTGGATCAGGAAATCTCAAGTGTCTACATATATCTTGCTGATATGGCTTAAATAGTCTTATTGAGAGCAGATGATTCCTGAAATTTTCTGGAGCCAAAATTCTATAATTCTTCTTCTCCGGGATATTTTTATGGTAGCGACAAGAAAGATAAGATGCTATCTACAAACTTTTTTTTAAGGACAAGAAGTGCTTATAAGTACATGTATGATTTTTTTCCAGCAAGTACCTGAGCAAGTAAAACACAGCCCAAACTTACTTTTGAAAAAGGAGTGTTTTGACTCTCAGAGAAAATAAAACAACTGTCAAGAGAGGTAGTTAATGTAGTATTTATCCCTCTGTGCTTTGCTTATTTCACTCAAGTTTCTCCAAGCTTATCCATGTTGTTGTGAATGGGAGAATTTCATTCTTTTTTATGGCAGAGTAGTATTCCATGGTATGTATATATATATATATATATATATATACACACACCATAAAATCAGCTCTGTGCCCCATGAATATTCATAACCAATAAAAAAGAGATAAGTAGTTAAGAAGACAATAGACATTCAACAGTTTTGGATAGTTATTGTTCATCTAGTTTAAAGGCAAGGAGGTTGTGGTGCTTTAAAAAATATGTCCAGAAATTATTTGATACTCTTACCTTCAAGAATAGAATATGGAAGGTTTACGGTATGTCTCTTCTGAATGTACATTATAAAAAGGAGTCTGAGTCTTCTCTCTCTGTCATCACTTGTTCCATGGAAAGACAGAAGCTGAACTATGGAGAGGACCATCTGATGAGATACTGAGGATGTCTCTGACCAACATCCTGAAAGGAACTGAGGCCTATCTGCCAACAGCTACTTGACTGAGCTTGGAAGTGGATTGTTTTCCAGTCAAGTTTTGGTTGAGATTGCAACCCCAGATGACAGCTTGACTGCAGCCTCATGACAAACCTGAAATACAAATCACCTATCTAAGCCACTTGCAGATTCCTGACCTAAAAAAAAAAAATAATATTTCGAGGTGCTAAGTTTTGGATCTATTTGTTATGCAGCAATAGTTAGTTAATATAAAAGTTTAGTTCCCTCAAAAGTGCCTTCCATTTCTTTGGTATCTCTATTTGCTGAAAAGTGAAAGACCTCCAAGTCTCATCTACAAAGTCCGTCTCAACCTATTTTTCCAAGCTTGTCATACAACATATCTGTATATACCCTGAGTTGAAGTCTAACCAAAACCAGATCTTTTGCTAAAATGATGCTTTCAGGCTACTGATGCTTTTATGTGGTTTTCCCCCTGCATGAAAAAAACAAAAAACAAAACCCAAAAAACAAAATAAACAAAATCTTTCACAACAGAATACCCAGTTTAAAGCACATGTCATTTTCAGTACACCCTAGAGTTTAAACACATGGAGTCTGTCTTAAATAGAACTGAGTTTAAGTTCCAGCACCGCTCATTGAAAGTTGGATGATTTTGATCAAGAAGCATTCTCACGTCTAAAAAAATGTGGGTACTACTTGCCCACCTAAAAGAAATGTATGGATTAAATAAAATCTAAGTATGAAGACACTTAACACTGCTTGACATGTAGTAACTATTTCTTATCATTATTATTGTTATTCTCTTCTTTATTGTCTTTTTTTTTTGTGTGGCAGCTGGCTGGTACAGTCTTCCTCATTTTCTGTGGACTTTTTTTTGTGTTTACCTAATTCGGATAAAATCCCTTCCTTTTAAAATCTGATTGAACTTTTTTGTTCTTGTGTAAGGGCACTTATATACTTTTTAATCATAATTATTTCTACCTTCTAATAATTTTATGTAGGGATGGTATCTTATCTCTCTATACCTTCAAATGCCTTAGATGTAGTAAGTAACATCAAGTAAATAACTCCATATGTATTTGTTGAGTTGAGTTGGTTCTTAAATAATTTTTTAAAAAATTATATTGTCTTCTAAAATTTTTAACACCTCTCAGAAAATCAGACCACTCCAGATGGGTGGGTATTTGCCACATTTTTTAAGATCTCTATTTAAAAGATTTCTCTATTGCTACCAAGAGTAATATATATATATATATATATATATATATATATATATATATATATATATATATATATATATATATATATATATATATATATATATATATATATATATATATATATATATATATATATATATATATATATATATATATATATATATATATATATATATATATATATATATATATATATATATATATATATATATATATATATATATATATATATATATATATATATATATATATATATATATATATATATATATATATATATATATATATATATATATATATATATATATATATATATATATATATATATATATATATATATATATATATATATATATATATATATATATATATATATATATATATATATATATATATATATATATATATATATATATATATATATATATATATATATATATATATATATATATATATATATATATATATATATATATATATATATATATATATATATATATATATATATATATATATATATATATATATATATATATATATATATATATATATATATATATATATATATATATATATATATATATATATATATATATATATATATATATATATATATATATATATATATATATATATATATATATATATATATATATATATATATATATATATATATATATATATATATATATATATATATATATATATATATATATATATATATATATATATATATATATATATATATATATATATATATATATATATATATATATATATATATATATATATATATATATATATATATATATATATATATATATATATATATATATATATATATATATATATATATATATATATATATATATATATATATATATATATATATATATATATATATATATATATATATATATATATATATATATATATATATATATATATATATATATATATATATATATATATATATATATATATATATATATATATATATATATATATATATATATATATATATATATATATATATATATATATATATATATATATATATATATATATATATATATATATATATATATATATATATATATATATATATATATATATATATATATATATATATATATATATATATATATATATATATATATATATATATATATATATATATATATATATATATATATATATATATATATATATATATATATATATATATATATATATATATATATATATATATATATATATATATATATATATATATATATATATATATATATATATATATATATATATATATATATATATATATATATATATATATATATATATATATATATAGATGTGTGATATAAATATACAAAAAAAATCATTTTGCAGAAAATTCAGGCAAGAGGAGTGGGAATAATCATAGAAGATATTTTGGCTGGTATTTTCCATTCTGTCCTTTTATAGATAAGGAAATTAAGTCAAAATGTTTTAATTATTTTCTCCAGGTGACTCAGGATGCTGGTTTCAGGACTTATAAGGCATTTGCTAATTCCTATTCAGAATTCTTTTCACATTACTTTCTGACTAAAAACTATCCTGAGACTGAACTAATCTCTGTGGCCACACTAGTCAGAGCCTCATGAATCTATCTGTAGGTCCAGATGAAAGCTTTCAGAGAACTGAACTCTTGTTTTAATTGCTGGCTTCACACCAACCTGTTTGTAACTCTCTCTGATGGTGACTGCCATCTCTATTTGGTTTGACTTCTCTGGATCTATGTGTTATACCTTTGCTTTCCATACAATTAGAATCTGTCCAGTTTGAATTTTAAACTCATTTAGAGTTTCATGCATATATATACATATATATATGTCCAGTTTCTGTTCCACTTATTCACATTCAAGATTATCATTATTACAGTTGTTATTGTAATAACATATGTACCGAACATCCATTATGTAATTGCCATTTTATTAAATTCTTTAAACACATACTTCATTCAAAACTAATAATAGTTCCATGAGGTTCCAAGAAATAAGATTCATACGATTTAAGTAACTTGACTGAGAACACTAGCTTCTGAGTATCTGGTTCAGGGTTATTATTCAGGAATTCTGATTCTGAAGCTAATGTGTTCTCAGTCCAAAATGCAAGCAACTTGGATGTGTAAATATTATTTTTTCTTTAAATCATCAAGATTCTGTCAAAATTATAAGATAGATAGAAATTGTTTTTGTCACTCTCCCATTCATACTTTGCTCTTCTTTTTGCCAGTTTTCTGTCCACCATATCAGGCCCTTGCCTGTCAAAATTATAAGATAGATAGAAATTGTTTTTGTCACTCTCCCATTCATACTTTGCTCTTCCTTTTGCCAGTTTTCTGTCCACTATATCAGGACCTTGCCCAAGCAAAATTCCATCCTCCCACCATGGCTTATCTATTTTGTCATCACTTTAGAAAGGTGCTCATAGCAGCTGTCACATTGAAAATAATTTGACAGTTTGACAATGAGCAAATAATAGCTTACAATAACTTAGTGCACTTTTCCTATAAGGCTATTGATATTTTAACAAAACTAAGGCATTAACTCAAAAGGATGACCTTAAAATAATAAAATTCGTGTAGATAAAATTATAGAGAATTATGTGCCAAACGGGGGAAAAATAACTCACAGCAACCACAAGTCACATAACATGAGCAGTTTTCTCATTCTTGCTTCCAGAGGTATTGTGGAGAGAGGTATACTCATATATAAGTTATTGAGAGAGCTTCATCCCATGGTGGAGCGATCTCTGGGTCCGTAACCAGGTGACCTGGGCTTTGGGACTTAGTTTTTTAGTTTATCTTTTCAATAATCCAGCAGTGGTTGAAAAGTTAATACACAGTGCGTATGTTGATGAGAGTATAAAGAGGAAAACAGAGTCATGGCTTCTGTGTCCATAGATCATATAGTTTTAGGTGGGAAATAGACACTGACTGAACACTAACAGGTGGGAGGTAACTCACAGTTACACTTGTGAAGTGGGGGGCTATGGGAGAATACACCAGAGAAACTTCACTCAGCCTGGGGTGGTCAGGGAAGACGATGGGAAGCCATTGAAGGATTCGACCAGATGAGTGACAAGGACCAGATCTGCATTTTATTTTAGACTTATCTTTTCAATCAGCACCCTATTTATCTTCTTCTCTTTGTAGACAACTACCTTGTGATTTTTTATTACAAAGTGAATCTTTTCTCGATCTGTCATTTACTTTTAAACATTTTGCATGATGAAATACATCATACACACAAAATATTGTGTATAAGATCTATATAAAAGTCGAAAAATAAGGATGGCTTAATAAGTATCCAACATCACCACTTTAGGACACTTCAGTATCTTCGTCTCTTCTACTTTCTCCTCACCTCCTACTTGAAACAATCCTGAATTTTATAATAAACAGTGTCCTACTTGAAACAATCCTGAATTTTATAATAAACAGTGTCCTGCTTTTCTTTATACTTTTACTTCATGTAACTGCTTCTGTAAACAATGTATTGCTTATTTTTGCCTATTTTCAAGCTTTACATATATATGTATATAGATATGCAATGAAACTCTAAATGAGTTTAAAATTCAATAAAAATTTTGCACTCAAATTAGTTTGCAAGTATCTTTAAGTTCTCATGCTAATCCATAGACCTTCTTTCAGAGAACAGGTCTACAGTTTGCATCAAAGATTGGTAGATAAGGGCCGGCCTGGTGGCGCACTGGAGAGTGCGCTGCTTGAGAGCGCGGCGGCGCTCCCGCTGAGGGTTCGGAT